>NC_045170.1:8739349-8764349 GCF_900700415.2 Clupea harengus | reverse complement strand
AACTGATGTTGGTGGCCTTTACCAGTGTGTCATTATATTATTCATGTGTAATGTTCTAGCAGTCATGAAATGTCTTTGAAATGTCTGAAGTGTCTGAGTGCCACAACACTCGGGGCCCAAGCTTTGGCAGCACTGGTCTCCGGCCCCTCTCTCCGGCCCCTATCTCAGGCCCCTATCTCCGTCCCCCATCGCTGTAGCACTCAGCGGCTACATGCTGAGCTTGACCCCTCTCCCACTGAGCATCAAACCCCCGGCGCTGCTCTGATGGCTCAGATCCTCTTACTGTTCCTCAACAGAGGCGATTGGGTATCACCCGTCCAGTCCGCTGGTCCCGAACATGGGCCCCATGCTTAGGCCCCATGCTTAGGTGCGCCCCCCCCCCCCCCCACCTCTTAACCCCTACGGTTAAAGCTGAGCTCCTCTGCCGGAGTGGGATGTTGTTCAGTTTTGTGGCGAGGTGTCTGTCTGTGCTGGAATAAAGTGGAAGTGCTAATACAATGTCTAGAATGAATTGCATTTCTATCTCCCTAACTTCTGTTTTTATTTTTATGTTTCCCACTCTGTTTCTCTCTCTCTCTCTCTCTCTGTCTCTCTGTCTCTCTCTCTCTCTCTCGTCTCTCTCTCTCTCCCCCCTGCAGAGTGCTCCGGTGACCATGCAGGTGGGTGAGGGCCAGCAGCTGCAGATAGTGCAGGCGCAGGGGCAGCAGCAGACACAGCAGGTGCAGGCGGGAGGACAGACCATGCAGGTCATGCAGCAGATCATCACCAACACAGGAGAGATCCAGCAGATACCGGTAAGGAAAGAGTGCAACTTGGGAAGTCCGATATTATTACTGAACAGAAGATTGGGGTATATTCCTTGCATTAGGACATTCAAATTGCAAAATGCAAAAAAAAAAGCTTTCTGTACGATTTCAAGAGTAAAGGTATAATGTACAATTTCATCTGTGGTGTGAGTGTGAAATGTCCGCAGATGCCTGGGTTTCCATCTTGAACGTTTCAAAGTTATCCAGTTGCCCAGTTCTGCGTTGTCTTCACATCTTAATTGCCAAGGCAGCTGTTAAAACCTCTGTAAGGAGCTTATGTGTGTGACCTTTGAATGGTCCTTTGTCTCCCCCGTCTGGTGGCGATGTGCAGGTACAGCTGAGTGGAGGCCAGCTCCAGTACATCCGCTTGGCTCAGCCAGTGTCGGGCACGCAGGTCGTTCAAGGGCAATTACAGACGCTTGCTACAAACGCTCAGCAGGTATGCAACACTTGTCCATATCCTTCTCTAGAATTGTCAAATAGTGCATACAACTTTGAAAAGTCACCTAAGGAAAGTATGTGGTGGGCAATAGTTGAATTCAGTATACACTTATTCTTAAAGGTACAGTGTGTAGTTTTTAGTGGCATCTGGCGGTGAGGTTGCAGATTGCAACCAACTGATGCGCACTATCTTACCCCTCCCTCCTAGCTAGTTCCAAAGTGATGTCATCTTCGATCATATCGAATAGTCAATCAAGTGATGAAGTTACTTTAGGTAGACTGCAGACCGTTACCTGGGTTAAGGTTAAAGCAGATACAAGTTAACTATCCCCTGCAGTGTGCTCAAGATAATTAGGCTAATGATGACATTAGAATATGTTATGAAATTTAACATTACTTATAAAGTTACTTTCTCAGCATGGTATTGATATTGTAGTACTTTTCAAGGCTGTAACATATGGGCTAGCTAATGTTGGATTTACATCGATATTTGCTGCTATTAGAGCCTATCTTTGGTGAAAGTGTGCGTTGCTCTGCCAAATTGAGTCACTTGTGTTAAATGTCACTTTTGTGAAGGTGATTTGTTTGAACTTTTCTGGCGATGTCCATATTATCTATCTCCTTCAAGTAGTCATTTAGGTTATGGTCATTTGAGTGTTGATAGGTATATTGGGTATATTGTTAATGTGAGAAGCTGCAGTAGCTGGGGTTGGTTCATCCCCACATTTATTATAATCAAAGTGTTAAAGATGGAAATAAATCAGGGAAAATATAGTCACGACATTTAATGTTTTTTTTTTATTAAACTAATTCTCAAAAAGAAAGGGAGAAGAAATACATACATATACATAATAAATATATACCGGTAATTCAAAACAAAACAAGTATAACAAATAGTAAAACTATATCTTTGTTTGTTGTTGTTTTTTCCTTCTTCCACCATGTAAGTAGTGGTGACCAAACAATTGCTCAAATGAATGTGGTGATTGTCAGTGTTGGTAATGGTGCCCTTACACCCCAGTCTCTTCTTCAGATCACACAGGCGGATGTGCAGCAAGGCCAGCAGCAGTTCAACCAGTTTACAGACGGACAGGTAAGACCCACTGGCCCCTCCTGCCTTTAATGTCGTTAGTGCTCACAGAGATGCTCAGTCTCGCAGACGTAAAAGAGAGCAATGCTCCTGTTAATGGCAAAGCTAAGCAAAGTGAGTTGCACAATAAAATATATTTTCCAACGCGTCTCTGTGACGAGCTCAATATTTTCTATTGTCTTTTTTTTTTGTGATCGTTAATCTTTCTGTTCCGCTTTTCCCTCCTACATCCCTTTCTATCTCTTCTTTTGGTTTCTATCCCCCGTGCAAATCCCTCCCTCCCTCTCTCTACTCCTTCCCTTTCTTTCTTTCTTTCTTTCTTTCGTTCTTTCTTTCTTTCTCTCTCTCTCTCTCTCGTGCTCTTTCATCCCTCGCCCCCTCTGTACTTTTCTTTCTTTCTTTCTTTCTTTCTTTCTCTCTCCCTCTCTCTACTCCTTCCCTTTCTTTCTTTTCTCTCTCTCTCTGCCTCTACAGCAGTTGTATCAGATCCAGCAGGTCACGATGCCAGCAGGACAGGAGCTGAGCCAGCCCATGTTCATCCAGTCCACCAATCAGACGGCAGACGGCCAGGTGACCACGCAGGTCAGCGCGGACTGAGCCCCGCCCCCCCTTCCCTCCAGCACCGCCTCCACGGCCCCGGGTGATGAGACGAGGGGGGTATCCTCCTCGTCCCGCTACAACGCAATACCCACGATGCCCCGATATCCGGGGGGGCAACTACGTCAACCCACCCCATATCACCCCTCTCTTACCATCCACCCAGCCCCCAAACACATCCAGAAGCCCATCATCATCATCATCATCATCATCATCCTCATCCTTCCCCCTCTTTTCCTGTTCCTGTGCTTCTCTGTAAAGAGCCACTTCCTCTCCTGACAACCAGTGCTCAGTGAGAACCAACCCCAGGGCCTGAGCCTGCAGTCAGCCTCCTGGCTCCCCTGTTCTCCCTTCTCCTCTGGTAGAACCCTGTTCTTCCTTCTCCTCTGGTAGAACCCTGCTCTCCCTTCTCCTCTGGTAGAACCCTGCTCTCCCTTCTCCTCTGGTAGAACCCTGTTCACCCTTCTCCTCTGGTAGAACCCTGTTCTTCCTTCTCCTCTGGTAGAACCCTGTTCACCCTTCTCCCCTGGTAGAACCCTGTTCTTCCTTCTCCTCTGGTAGAAGTCCAAGGAGGTGCCGATGGCTGAGGCGCAGTCTGACCTTTTTAACTCTCAGTTCACCAGTTGGTCTGACCCGCTACAGGGTGCCCTGGCTTTATGACTCGTCACAGCCGGCCCAACCCCTCAGATATGGGTTCTCTGTCTTGCACTTTCTTTCCCTCTTTCCGCTCTGGTTCTCTCATTCGCTTTCATTTGGTTTCTCCTCTATAACCGGCTGGCATTTGGGTCCTAATTTCTTTAATATCCATCTCACTTGCCTTTTCTCTTGCTTTTTCCCCCTCTTCCTTCATGACGTCATCCTCAGCTAGTTGCATTCTCTCCTCGCTGCTTGACCTCTGCCCTTCTGTGATGCGTTTGGTGTTCTAGTGAAAGGGCTTCCAGTCGTTCTCCTTCAGCCCTGAGCGAAGGAGACCCTGCTGTCCATACGGCCACGAGTTTAAACAGAGAGGAGAATCATGACATCTTATGTGTAGCCTAACAAGTTTAGAAAACGAAGTAATAAAACGACAAACAAAGCCATAGACTACACGCACACACACACACACGCGCGCACACACACACACACACACACACACACGCGCGCGCATGCACGCGCATGCACGTACACACACACACACACACACACATCACTGTACAATAACATTGTAATACAAACTCAAAACCGCTGGATCAGCTCCAGAAGATGTACTTACTTTCGTTATTTTGATAAGTTTTCATTTGGGAATTTAGTTTGTTTTGATGGTGTCAAGCATTGTGAAATTGATGTCAAGGGTTTTTGATGTTGGAATTTTGCACACATTAAGCAGGCCTCGATAATGTGTCTGTGTGTGGAGGGGTTTGCTCTGTGTGTGTTTTTGTTTGTTTGTTTTTATTTTTTGGTTTTGTTTTCCCCTGTTGGATATTGTGCCGTATTGAGAAATGTCCTCATCTTCACCGCCCCCCCCCCCCCCTTTTGTTTCTCCTTATTTTTTTTGAATGAATTGTTCTGCACCAGAACTGTTCTATCCTCTCTGTCCTTGTTTTTGTGTCATCCCCCTGTACAAAACTACATTTCTTCAGGGAGCAAGAGGCTCTTTTATACTCCTTTTTAATACAAGACAGCCTAATTGTCAAGTAGATTTTAAAAAATGAATGCCCTTTCGTTTTTCACTTGAGGTATTATTATTATTATGATTAATATTATTATTATTGTCCCTATTATTATTATTATTATCATTATTATTATTATTGTTGTTACCTACATTCATTGTTGGTCTTACTATTGGTATTTTGCATGTAGTTACAACTGCCAGCATGATATGCAACTAGGTACAAATTTTATTTTTTCGTTTTTATTTTTTGTTGTTTTTGTAAACAAACTTTGAAATGTGGGAAAATAAAAAAGTGAAACCCTAACGAAACTTGAGCACTTTTCATGTTTTTAAAAAGATTACTGGACATGTTGATTCGCCAGTCTATTCTCCATCCGTAATTAGGGAATGAATTGTTTCAAAATCATGTACACAAGTCAACCACTAGGCGGGGACTGTAGTATGCTTGTGAACATTGTGAGCAATAATGTGCTGAAACATAGTTTACCTAAATTGTGTTAGAAATATAGGCTGCTTTTGTGATGTGGTAAACCTTAAATGTGAAACCGTCTACTTGTGTTGACAAATATGAGCTCTCATTGCTGGTGCTAAAATTACATAAAGTGATCGTGGAACAATAATACAATCACGAGTTTCAGTCTATTGGAGCCCGCTAAGCTTTCTTGAGATCAGAGTGCATTCCTTATCCGACCTAAATCTTGAAAGGAAGACGTAATTACACAGGAACTGCAAATTATGTGCAGGGTGAGTCAAGGCAAATTCCCTCATCTTGAGGAATTACTGCCAGAAAGCAAAAGGCCAAATAGCCTACTTCGAAGAGTAAATGGCCTACGGTGATGGCCTTACGAAATTGTGTAAATCATAAACTGATCTAGCTTTCAAATTAAACGACCGTTTTATCAGATTAGTAGATTTGAGTTATTTTTCATGGATTAGCGTCAGATTAATGCGTGGCCCGTTAAAATTCGCCCGTCGGATCAAGTCTTGACCGAGCCTTGATTGTATAAACTGGATTCCAGGTGAACTCTAGTCACCTCTTCAGCGATATCTGTCTGGCCTTCAGTTGTGGACATGGTGCCACGTTAATCGACTTAAATGCTGAACAATTAACGTATTAATGAAAACGGACCTTGACTTGCTTCATCTAATTAGTGAAATGTGAGGATTGTGAGAATGTTTGCGCTTAATCCAAGCATGAATAGGATTGAACTCTGAGTATTTATCTTGGCTACTGCGTAGGTATAGTGAGATCAAGGAACAGCCTATCTTCACAGACGCATGGGTTGCCCACTTGTGATGAGGCCAGTTGTTGTGTGGGCTGTAATTTTGAACTTCTCCCATTTTCGTTGAGGGCTTGTACTTTTAATGCAATCGTTCTGTAGGCCTATATAAAGCAAATAATTGTATTTTATAATAGACCAGCACGTTTACCGTTTGTGGATCTGTTTGGTCTATTATCAACATTTGGGATCAGGCCTGTGGTGTCTTTTTCGCCTCATACTGACGGACACCTTCAGGTTGTATCAAATTGGCAGTCTGTAAGGGCTTCTAATCAAGTGAGGAGTTGTGAATGACCGTGGGTTCAGAATTTGAGGTTGTTAGGGCAACTTCAACTGAAACACTTAATAAAAACGCAACAAATATGATTCATGCGAATAAACCCATTTCCACCAATCCTACTGCGAATTGGGAGTTAATCCACACACCTCTAGCGAATCGATTTCTTGTTCGACTTGTTCGAAGATTTTATGCGACTTCCGAATTTGAATGGTGAAAATTGGCATTGCAAATTGGATGGAACCTCCTCACCTTCTGTGTGTGTCTTCATTTGTGAGTTAATGTGTGAGGTGGGATTGGGCCTGTGTCTGAACTGTGTTTCACAGCTGTCTATGTAGGTCTGCATCTAGGGAGTATAGGGAAACCTCTCCAGGAATCTCTCTCTCGCTCTGCCCCTTTTTTCTGGTCTTTTTGTTGATCGCCACTTGGCTGTGAGTTCCCTCTATATATATCTCTCTCTCTGTCCCTCTATCCCTCACTTTCTTTTTTTTTCCAGTTCTCTCTTTGTCCCCTCTCCTCTGACTCTCTCAGTACATTTCTCTCTATCTTTCTTTCTTTCCCTCTCTCTATTCTTACACACACAGTGAGAACGGGGCCTAGAGGTTGCCAGAACGGGGCCTAGAGGTTGCCAGATCACAAGACAAAGGTGGACTGGCAACAAAAAACAGGCTGGGAATTTGCTGTAAGGTGGCCCCAATTTGATACGCCAAATCTGAACCGACACATGTTTATTGAACAACGAATCATACATTAAAAAAACACAATATGTTATTTGCATTGTTTGTGTTTGGCTATGACATTGAATCTCTGACAGTTCCTGCTCCTTCCTCTCCCTTTCTTTTTCAGTACCAGTTTCACCTGTTTGTTTAGAGTTGTACAGGAAGTATTAACAGACATCATCATTACTGATGGGCTGGCTTTCAAATATTTTATGCCTAATAGGCTAAAATAAGAAAAATAATTGACTAGTAGGCCTAAATAGAAATAAGCAGCCCATTGTCTAGACTATCTTCGCTATGGGACGCTGCTGTAGTCTCTTCACCCGATCCACCTGTAGAAACCCTCTGCAAATTGCACCCACCACCACCGGACTGCCGTACACTTACTCTACCCCATACCCTATGCTAACATTTATATACAATATATATTATTGCCACCACCGACATGTTTCTCTGTCCCTACCCCCCTTACCCCTGTAACAGTAACCCTATGAGCACAGTGTATACCCACTAAACTGGTCTTGTTTATATCATGCATTTACCACCGGATGTCTGTATATACAGTACTGTGCAAAAGTTTTAGGCAGGTGTGAAAAAATGCTGTAAACTAAGAATGCTTTCAAAAATGAAAGTGTTAACAGTTTATTTTCATTTTCGGCTGGTAGGTTGTTCCAAACAACAGAAATGCAGCCCCAAACTTGCAAGGAACCTCCACCATGCTTCACTGTTGCCTGCAAACACTCATTATTGTACCGCTCTCCAGCCCTTGGGGAACAAACTGCCTTCTTCTACAGCCAAATATTTCAAATTTTGACTCATCAGTCCAGAGCACCTGCTGCCATGTTTCTGCACCCCAGTTCCTATGTTTTTGTGCATAGTTGAGTCACTTGGCCTTGTTTCCATGTCGGGGGATGGCTTTTTGGCTGCAACTCTTCCATGAAGACCACTTCTGGCCAGACTTCTCCGGACAGTAGATGGGTGTACCTGGGTCCCACTGGTTTCTGCAAGTTCAGAGCTAATGGCACTGCTGGACATCTTCCGATTTCGAAGGGAAATAAGCTTGATGTGTTTTTCATCAGCTGCATTAAGTTTCCTTGGCCGACCACTGCGTCTACGATCCTCAACGTTGCCCGTTTCTTTGTGCTTCTTCAAAAGAGCTTGAACAGCACATCTGGAAACCCCTGTCTCCTTTGAAATCTTTGTCTGGGAGAGACCTTGCTGATGCAGTATAACTACGTTGTGTCTTGTTGCTGTGCTCAGTCTTGCCATGTATGACCTGTGACATGAAACTGTCTTCCACAACCTCACCTTGGTAGCAGAGTTTGGCTGTTCCTCACCCAGTTTTAAGCCTCCTACACAGCTGTTTTTGTTTCAGTTACTGACTGTATTTCAACCTACATGTGAAATTGATGATCATTAGCACCTGTTTGGTATAATTGGTTGATCTTACACCGCACTATAATCATACAAAACCCCTGACTTTGTGCAAGTGTACCAATAAGAATTGATGGTAGTTTGAAGGCAAAGGGTAGTAACGCCAAATATTGATTTGATTTAGATTTTTCTTTTCTTCACTCACTTTGCATTTTGTAAATTGATAAAAATAAAGAATTATTGTTTATACTTTTCAAAGCATTCTTAGTTTACAGCATTTTTTCACACCTGCCTAAAACTTTTGCACAGTACTGTATATTATGTACATCTACCAAATGCAGGCTGTGCACAACACTTGTTGTTTCCCTTCCCCTTCTGCCATACAACCCTCCCCCATCCCTCCCTTCCTATCTCCACCCGGCCAACCTCAAGCAGATGGGTCCCCCCTTATGTGTCGTGGTTCTGCTTAAGATTCCTTCCTGACTAACAGGGAGTTTTTTCTCCTAAGGGGGTTCAGGCTCTGGGCTCTGTAAAGCGCCTTGAGACAATTGTATTGTTATGGTGCTATATAAATCGAATTTAATTTAATTCAATTTAATTTAATTTAATTTAATTTAATTATTTCAAAAAAGGCAAAGTCAATCAATTGAACAAATTTACATGTTTACTTTACCCATTTACATTCGAAATTCGATTACCATTTTACTTCCCAAAGGTCTGAAGACCTGCCCATGGGAAAACTCACGAACTTCCCTCAATGGCCAGTCCGCACCTGGAGCTGGGATGTGTCCTGTGTGGATGGCGGACGTCTGTACAGAGGGGAGAGGCCTCCCAATGGACGGCCCAGGTCCTGGACTCCACACGGGAACGTGCAGAATGTGAGGGCCCGTTTATTCTGCCTCTCTCCGTGTGGCTCACACTGCTTGGTAGCCAGGCAGAAGGGATACGGAACGTGTGTGTGTGTGTGTGTGTGTGTGTGCCTGTGTGTGTGTGTGTGTGTGTGTGTGTGTGTGTGTGTGTGTGTGTGTGTGTGTGTGTGTGTGTGTGAGTGTGAGTGTGAGAGAGAGAGAGTCAAATTTAGTAAGGAGACCTCTGCCAAGACAAGTTTTTCCAAAAAAAGCCAGAATGCCACCCCCACCATCGCAATCCCAGCCCTCTGTCTGTTTGGAAACCCGTCCCTTTTTTATGACCGCCTTTCCAGCGGTGGGACTCCAGGTTCTGGTGCCTGGCCTGGCCACAGTTTTATTTAGTGAAGGGAAGAGAGGGACAGAGCCACAAAAGGTCCTTTCATTGGTGGGGAACGTGAGTCTTCAACACCCACTCACCCACACATTTCTCATGCAGCGGGAGACTCAATGCTCCTCATTCAGCCAGAACGAGTGTGTGTGTGTGTGTGTGTGTGTGTGTGTGTGTGTGTGTGTGTGTGTGTGTGTGTGTGTGTGTGTGTGTGTGTGTGTGTGTGTGTGTGTGTGTGTGTGTGGCATCCACGCATATCCCGTAAGCTGTGATGTAATAATGTGCCTTTCATCTGTAAACATCTACACATTAATTCAGAGAGGAAAGAGGGTAAAGTATAGCATTGCGAATGTTCTTTGGCTTTGCCGTTGAAAAGTGAATCCCTAGTGTTTTAACTCTGAGCTCATATCTTTGTCTTTATCCTGATGCAGGGGGGGTTTGGTATGGGAATGGTTCCATGAAGAACTTATTGCTATTTAAAGAGCTTTTAAAAAAAAAAAATTCTTGCAGAATTTTTTCCTACAAGCAGGCAGTGCAGTTTACCACACAAATACGTAATGTACGTAACTCAATGACATCTTTTACCACACAAATCTTACCATGACACCGGTATTAAAATCATGCACCACTGTTATATCCAATTTCCATTCCCACTCAGGAAACACTGTGAAAAGCAGTTAGCACTGATGTTGTCTTGTATCCGTGTACAATTCCGTGCACAATTTAGTTCTGTTCAAAAAACATAGACACAGGAAGAATAGGCCTAATTTACATGCTGTGCTGTGTTGCACATTGAAAATGAACCATATAGGCTAGTGTATATTTTAATTATTATTATTATACATTTATTATTGAAAAAGGACCGTATAGGCTAGCGTATATTTTGAGGAATAAGAGACACCAGGAGGCTCAAGCTGACATGGTAGAAGTAATTATTTCAGTTTTTCTTGATCGCTTACACACTAACTGGGTTTATTAACTAAACATCCCAAACCATGACGTCATCTTCCAAAAAGACCCATTTCCCACAACTACAAACAGTGGAATATTTTAACTTTTTTGACTGATATTCAGTTTATTTTACAGTATTACAGTACATTGAGGAATTCAAACTTTTTAAAATGTGTACATGTGTTCTGTCTTTATATTGTGTTCGTCATGTGAAGAGGTTGTTCTGGGGGGAAACCATAAGTGCAATTACTCAGTGCCGTTACAGATTTTTACAATAGTGTTTTGAATTAATTTCACCAGTGTGTGATGGCTACTTTGTAGTGTATGTTGTTGCTTTTGTTTTCAATTCAATTCAATTCAATTTGGATTTCTGAAGGCAAAGTTAGTTTTAGATGTAAGATTACATGGTTTTGAGTGGAGTGGTTTTGACAAGGAATGTTGAAGTTTGTGACGATGAGTGTGCAGTTATGCATTTGTGTTTAGAGCTTTTGGAAATGGACCGTGAAATATGTCTCTACAATCAGGACAAATATAATGTAGTTATGAATCATTTCATCTTCTAAATTACATCTTTGAATATCAATGGAAAATGGCAAACTGAGAGGAGGAACTTCAACCAAATCATTTTGATGAACAAAATAATGTCCTGTTATTTCTTCTTTGTTGCTACTTCATTTTTGCCCCATTTGTTGCCTGAAAAAAGTCCACACATAAGGTGTGCAAGTCATTAAAAAGTAAAGAGTAGGTCTCACAACTGTCAACATTGAATGCCTTGGTGGAAGATCAAACATCAAACGTGTTGTGAATTATATGTCCAGTGTCTTTATAGAGCCAAATTAATTGAGTTAGTTGGTCCCCTCAACCATAGGTACATAGCACAGGACCCCGTAGGAAAGAAGATCAACAGTAAAAAGGGGAAGAATGAGAATGGAGGACAGAAGATCAACAGTGAAAAGGGAAAGAGTGAGAAAGGAGGAAAGAAACGAGAGCGGGTGGAGGAGTCTGAACACAAGGGTGGTATGGGAAAGCCATTACGCCAGAGGCTGAAGGGCCCGAGCATGCCCAGTGGAAACAAAGGGTTGAGGGCTGACCGCTACTGATGTGTGGGGTATTTTAAGTCCTTGGCAGGTCCCCGTGCGACCGTCCCACCATCCAGGAGCTCAACAGCAGGGTCTGCGGGGTGTGAGAGAATGTGGGAGCAGTGTGTGTGTACGTAGGAGTGTGTTTGTATGAGTGTGTGAGTGTGTGAGAGAGAGAGAGAGAGAGAATGCCAGGGAGAGAATACCAGAGGGAGAGAATACCAGAGGGAGAGAGAGTAAGACAGAGAGAGAGAGAGAGAGAGTGTGAGTGTGTGACTGAGTGAAAGGGAGTGAGTGGGTGAAAGAAAGAGCAAGCAGAGGTTTACCTCGTGACATTTGGCCTCCTTTGTTCTCGACTCATAATTCCCGTCATGTGAGCAGGAAGTGGGGAAGAATATGCTGGTCGCCCCATGTGTTCCGATGATGCCTCTTGTGCTTCTACAGTGCATGAACTTCTGAGAGCGCAGGCTTATTTTTTATCGAGACTAATCGTGTGTGCATGTGTGTTTTCATCATCAGTGACTGTATGAGAGCATGTGTGCGTAATGTAATGTAGGTTTTTTTTATAAGATTTTTTTTTATAAGAGTTGTAAGATTGAGGAACTGAATCTCTGTGTGTGGGTGCGTGTGTGTGTGTGTGCGTGCGTGTGTGTGTGCGCGTGCGTGTGTGTGTGTGTGCATGTGTGTGCGTGTGCGTGTGTATGGGCGTGTGTGCGTGTGTGCGCATGTGTGTGTCTGTGTGTGTGTGGGTGTGTGTGTCTGTGTGTGCGTGCGTGCATGTGTGTGTCTGTGCATGTGTGTTTGCATGTCTGCCTATGCTTGTGCTTGTGTGTGCGCTTTTTCTTTGCCCCTGACATTTGCCAGTTGTTTATAGTCATCAGATCCACCGCCTGTGTCTCGCACTCACTCCAGTGTGGGCCAGCGCGCCTCCTGTCACCTACAGCCCTTCCTCCAGCAGCATGACGACAGAGCGGCGCTGCAGAGCCAACCTGAGCCAACAGCACAGCGCTCCCAAGCAGAATGAATCACTTTCATTCCCGTCCTAATTTTTTTTTTTAGGAATTATGATGATTACAACAGACACCTTGACTCGACTGACACACAACTGCATGGAACTGCCTGAGCTCTAGTGATTTAAAAGCAACGTGGTGGTATTCTGCCTGTGAGCATTATTCTGGATCTGTGTCGGTTGTGTCAAGGCGTCTGTTGTAATCTTCATAATTCTAAAAAAAAAAAAAGTAGGAAGGAAGTGATGACGGTGAAGGAAGTTATCGAAACACTTCCATTGTAGACACATTGCACTTCATCTTGAGCTCTGTGTACAAACCAGTATACAGGCAATGTCCCATTGGGAGAGCCTGCGTCTGCGTCTACTCTGGGCGTTGTTTATTCAGTTTCACCATTCTTCCCAATCGAATGACCCTGTTTTCTTTGTCCAAGCTGGTGTTAAATAGTTCGAAAAGTTCAAAAAGTTGTGTCAGGAGATATAATGTTACATGTTCACTAGGCCTGTGTAAAGCAGATCAGACCAATGGTGGAGTTTAGCTGTGTAAAGTGAGTTAAGTAACAAATACTAGAACTGTCAGCTTCCATCAGAGGAAAAACGTACATAATCAGACACAGTCCAGTATGGACATACCTCAAATACATATCTGAAGTCTCGAGGTATGGCAGTCCACCATAATGACAGTCATAGTGAAGCATGTCTGAATGGATGATCGTACTTAAAAAATAAATACATATTTTTTTTATGGTATTTCCATTACACTGGAGTGATATTATTGATGTGCTGACTAAAAAAAGCTGGATTTTTGTATTGCGTCATTGCGGCAGCTGCCCATGTGGGCTCGGTTGTCTTCCTCCCGATGACTCAGGCACTGGGCATCGACGCGTGCTGTTCCACAACCCTCTTTGGTACCGTGTTCGGGCCCAAGCTCGCGCATCTGTGCCTGGATGATCCACACATTAACGATGTAGGCTTAACATTGATCCTGACCATATTTATTTGTTGTGGAGCCATTACATTCATAATCTAATGTGGCCACTGGTGGGACTTTCACATGTGTTATGTTTGGAAGAATCCAAAACAACTATTGGATATCAAGTAGTTAGGGGTAATATGTTTTACCGTCGTGATGACTCATTAATCAACATGAATTCAAATACTTTACTACTAAAGTGTAAGTAACTCATATTAAATAAATATTAAATAACCACACGCCAACGGACAACTAACTTCTAGAGCCACACAGTGCTTGCTTGGTATCCCTCCCTCTCCCGTTGCCTCTTGCGCGCTCCCTCTCAGTTCCTCACGCTCAGAGGCTACTTTGCTTAGCGGTCCTATTTGGTGCGCCCGTCCGTAGCGAAGCATTCGAGCGGTGAACTTATCCGTTCTTTCTTATCTGCCATGACTTGGGGGTTACGGTTCATGCAAATAAGCCACAGATGAGAGCGTGTCTCGAGATGATCGAATCTGGGGACTGCCAATGATTCTTTATTTTTCAAGGACCTCACTGCTCCTCCCCGAAGGATCCTGATCAGCGAAGCACATTTGAAGGGGCAGGGGAAGAGGACCGAGAGGGCATGTCTTTCGCAAACATGTGTCTTATCATGAAAATGTATTAAAAGGGGTACGAATGGATAACGATTCTGTGGCAAGTCAACAACTTATCATAGTTTTTAGAAAACTTAAGAATTTGCTCTGGTAGCATCGTTGCGTTGATTGCCTCATAAAGATTAAGCGTTCTGAAAATGTTCTTATCTCAAGTTGGTGCTCGTAATTTAGACGTGATTATTAAGGTTGTAAAACAATATTATGAGCTCTTTTAGTGATACGTGGGTCGGACATGTGGTGGGCTTTCCGTGACGATGAGCTAAAATTAACTAAAATCAATAACACTGGTACTCTTTCTTGTTACAAAGGGTCAGAAGTCTTAAAGATTGCCACTTCAGCGAGACCGCTCTGATAACTTTGAAATCGGACGGTAGTTTTGTTTCAACCATGTTTGTCGCTGGACGACTTTTCTCATGCGGCTCAGGTCATGATTTGTTTGTTTATTTAAACGGGGGGGATTTGGTGGCGAGATAGGTGGCCCACAGACGAACCGATCTGTGTTGTGCTGCCAAAACCTCAGCGCTTAAAGCTATTGCGTTGCAATATTCTACTCTCATTAGTTTACCATTTGCTATCATAGGCAACTCGATTAAGTCCGTCAACAATGACTTTGGTTGCGTTTCAGTTGCATTGGATAATAATTAAATAACGCATTGGACATTTTATAGACGGAACATTATATTTGATGAGATGTACTTTTATCATTCTAATAATGTTGGGAAGCCCTTCCAATAACGGTGGCATCAGGATGCTGGCTCCAGCTGCTCCCACTGACGATAGGCGGGTTGAGTTTGTTGCTCTCACGGCGGTTCATACCGAGAGAAGTGAACCGTCCACTCCGGAACGGGGACACCCCTCTCATCGCACGGGGCTACTGGGGACCCCACTGCCCGGTCCTCCTGGGCCACGAACAAGCACGGCAGCTTCCAACAAAAGCTACAGAAAGTTTCAAAATTGTCTGTATAACGTGTTGGAGCGACCACGAGGATGGGCCTTCATCTACCACGCATTCATGTGAGTAGATTTACATTTTACGCACCTGCCTGTCACCACCTTTCCTTAAACTTAAGCAAAAGGACACTGTGTATTGGTCTCCTCGTCAAACCTATACAAGTTTGCACTGTGACCCTGCAGACCCAGTGGTTAGTTAAACGTGCAATGTAAAGTTCTGCTAGTTGCACAAATTATCCATGCAAGTTATCTATCCAGCGTGATGCTCAGTTTCAGTGTTCAAAGGAGTCACTCCCGGCTCCAGGTGCACTGTGAAAGACATTTCTGTGAAAATTGTGAAAAGTGTCACAAATATCTCTGAATTAGGCTATATGATGGAGAAAAGAGTTAAACATAAATACATATATCTGACTGTGAATTTATATAAGCGTACATAGTATTTCGCAAATGGTATTTTGCAATGGCCATAACAAATTGGCGTAACTTTATGATGGCTAAGCGTTGAAATCATGACGCATAACCTACGAATGCTTTTTGTAGACCTAAATGTAGGGTTATAATGATCTTATTGGAATAACTATACTGATATTTAAACTTTTTAATTTGTGATGTGATGTGTAATTTTACACATCTTTCTTTTTAAGTAGAAAACGCAGTGACTTTGCGCATAACCACAACATTGGTTTGTCACTTTTGTGTCCATAGCACTGAAATAAATGCTGTTGGACACTTTGAGGTGACAACCATAATTTAATTATGTAGGTGTTCATTAAAACATACTTGTGTTGCGGCTTGCTTAACGGCGGTCACATCCGATAAACTTTGCAACACACCATTCATCCACAAATATCACCAACAGCGGTTATCCAAATGTGAACCCTATTTACAGATGCAGCTTATTTGGGAGTTGGTGACGGTCTCTCTGTTTCTCCAGCTCCAGCTGCGCAGTGTGACAGGTGCACTGAATAATGTATGTCTAAAAAGTGTTGAATAAGAGTTTCCTGAGCTATGTTTTTGAAGTAAATTGTGTTTTTGTTTGCATGCTTTGTTTAATGAGAGCTTGATGTGACAGAACAAACCTTACATCACTTTTCTGTTTAATGAATTGCAGCTGTGACAAATTGTCACATTGAAGACTTGTTCAAAAAATGGCTGGTGCGTGGCATTTAATATTTGAATCAGCATTTAACATTTATTCTCACAACTACCCCCACAGCAAGGTGCAACAATATTTCAGTTGTATTAGCAATCAGAACCACAAAACAGAATGACAGTTTCATTAATTAGTGCAAAGAAGAACAAAGAGAGCACCTGCAGTCACTCTCTACATTCCCCTTTATTTTCCATGTTTGTTTGTTTTTTGAGGTGGTGTTTCTTCAGGATGATAGTACAGTCTACAAGACTTAAACTTGACCTGAAAATGTCTCTCTCTCTCTCTCTCTCGCTCTAAGTAAAACTCACACATGGTCACACATTTCAGAACAGTATGAATTCCGCACCCATGTAAACTCAGTTGATACTGCTATTGCATAAATCAAAGTAATATCGATTATTATGGCTATTTGGAAATTAATTAAAGGGAATATTTCACATTTAGTTTGTATGACAAATGTCTTGATAACAATACTATTTTGACAGACTGTACGTAGGGATGATGTCCTGTCATGAGGGTCAGCCTCTCACAGCCATGAGTGTAAAGTGATGCTCCACGACCTCATTGCTTTGCTTCCTGTTACAGTCATAATAGACCACTGTTTGTCTTGAGTTATGACCATCAGGATGTGTCTCTACCAGCTAAAGTAAATCTATGTCATTTGAATGCTTTAATGGGTTCCAGAGCCTCACACAGGAACCTGAGTGTCTGAGTGAGTGTGAGTGAACAATATCTGGATGGAATAAATACGCGTGAAAAGAATACCACAGAATGATCCACAGCTCTAGGGTGTTATGACTGCAAGTAGAGGGCCAGAGCAGGGGAGGGACGCTGGGTCATTTTTTTTCTCATAACTGTTATGCATGGAGGTTTTTAATCGGGTGGGGGGATGGGATTAAGGGGGGTTATAAATTGCGGACTAACCTATTAGAACCCCCTCGTTGCCACCAAGTCATAATAAGCCACCGTTGTAGGTTGAGGTGCGAGTGTGAGGCTACGGCTCCATTCCTCTGCAGTGGCTCCGCTCTTAGAGAGCTTATCAGCTGTGTCCAGGACCCAAAGTGCCATTCATCTACGTAGAACAGCCTCTGTCCTAATGGATCTCACTGTAAACCAGTGTTGTGTTCCCCTGCACTGGGTTTTCTCCGTCATCATCATCAAAGTAGCATTGATCTCCCAGCAGGGCCCCCTTCTTGCCTTCCACTTCCCAAAGCCTGCTTCCTGATCCTATCTGAAGTTTGGGAGTTCCTTTGAATTTACTCCTTGTTGTGAAAAAAAATGAAAGAAAAGTTAAGTTGGAGGTTTATAAGGCATTAGCTGGAAACCCGTTTTAGAGGGTTTAATAAAAAGAGCCCCCCTCCCACCCCCCCAAAAAAGGAACGGCACCAATCTGACATTGTGTAAGGGAATACTGGCCTGTGTAAGCTGAGCTAAAAGAGCTCGAGAGTGGTGGGCAGTGATTAATGACCTGGGATGATTTTTAGACCGGGTAAATATTATCCTTGTGGTGGAGAACTCTCTCCCTCAGCTCAGGGGTTTTAAAAGTCTTAACCGCGTGGACTTGGGGACGTGAGGCTCAAGAGCTGGGGGGTCGAGTCCTGCCGTCTCTGCCATCTTCCACTGACGGATCCGGACCAAACAGGAACTTCAAAGTCCCACGGAGTCCCCCTGTTTTCCCAGAGCCTAACGAGGACGCTCTGAAGTCCCGGTGGGCCGCGAGCGGCGTCGGTGACCGCTCTGGTGGGGGACGTGAGGACAGGGAGACCCCCTGGTGTGAATGCGGAGTTTTGTTTTCCCCCTTTTTGAAATTTACAGCGCAGCGGGACAGTTGGTCCGTTAGTCGTCATCCAGGGACAGGGACGTGTTGGACGTCAGTGGTCGGGGTCTCACACCGCTGTGTCTGTGACAGTGACAGCTGTCCACCCCCGCTTTTCCCCTTTATCCGGTGTCCCCAGTCATTCCCTCCAGAGGGTTGTAGAGGGACACACAGATGCTTATGCACGTGCACACACTCACACACTCATACACACACACACACACACACTCACACAAACACACAGACACACACACACGCAGGCACACACACAAACACACACACACAGTCACACACACACACACACAGTTACACACGCACACACACAGTTACACACGCACACACACACACACACATGAATGGGCTGACACAAACACACACAGTTTTCTGACAAGTACACAATTTGAACTGACCTTTTGTTCCCCCTATTGCTATCCATCATGGCGCCCAAACTGGACATTTGTAACAGAAGCATCCCCACACAAGTGGCCTTTTAAATTTGAAATGAATCATTTCACTCGTCTCATGCACACGTCTGGTAATTGAATGGGCTGGCTGCGAAGGCAAAAAGATAAAACAAAAGAGAAAGCCAAAAACAAAGATGGTAATTAACTAGGAGGTGGGATTTTTTTTTCATGATTACTGCATTTCATGGCCATAGCATTCAGAGCAAAGTTTCTCTTTTTTGAGTGTTAGCCTTTTTTGAGTATTGGCAAATGACTGTGAGTTGGACTGTGTGTGTATCTGTGTGTATTTGTGTGTGTATCTGTGTGTGTATTTGTGTGTGTGTATCGGTGTGTATTCTGTGTTTATTTGTGTGTGTATCCGTGTGTATTCTGTGTGTAATTGTGTGTGTGTGTGTATCTGTGTGTATTCACGTTTGTATGGGTGCCATGCCGACCCGGTGAGGTGTGTTCTCAGAACGAGTTGACATTGCTACTAGTAGTTGTTCTACAGCTGTTACCTGTTAAGTTGCGTGTGACAGAAGGGAGCTCTCACGTTTCAGAGGTCATTAGGCTGCTGCTTTCACACCACGAGCTGAAGAGGTGGGCACGTGTGTGTGTGTGTGTGTGTATGTGTGTGTGTGTGTGTGTTAGATTTAACCTGATTATGGTTACGTAGAGAGCAGCATGTGTGTGGGGGAGGAGTTTTTAGTGTGAAGCATGAATGTTTGTATCCATTGATACTCATTGTGGGTAATAATAACTTGGCTATATAATAATAATAATAATAATAACTCAGTGTCGAAGTTATCTTAGGTCAGGCTTTCCATTCTGAACTGATTTCTAAATATGACTTCAGGGCATGTTAGCGTTAGCTTGTCTATGTGAATGGTAGTTAGTGAGATTATTTATGTAGCACTGCGTGGCCCTGCGCTAGCGCTGGTCTCACAGAGCCTGAGGTGTGCTACTATATACATCTGGGGGCGACGGTGGGGGACACGGAGTGGGGATGATTAGTGGTTTTACCTTCTTTAAAATATATAAATCAATCAAATACCAACTGAAGGCGGAAATCAAACTGGGAGCGCCTATTTAAGCTCAACACAGGAATTGTAAATGTTGTTGGCTGGAACAAAATTCACCCTTGTGACAAATTTCAGATCAATCCAATGCCAAATATCAACTAATAATCTTCAGACTTATTCTCTTGACGCCAACTGCCAAAGTCATATCTGGCTCTCTAACACCAGGCACCACATATGTCAAATCTTACACTTGCAGATAGATGTATGTGCACCAACAATCAGATTTAATTACATTAATTACATAATAACATTACATACTGCATTGGAAATCTGTCATTCCCATCTACTAGGTTGCGCTGTGGACTTGGTCTGAGACGCAGGGAGAGACACAGGGACCTATGCCAAGGGTGTGTGTTATGGTTGTGCTGTGGCCTTGGTCTGAGACGCAGGAGAGAATAAACACCCTGGTCTTTGTGGCAGTCACATTGGGCTGGATCATCTGAACTTTCAGAGCGGGCACAGGGACCAAGGGTGTGTGTGTTATGGTTGCGCTGCAAACGTGCCCAGTCCCTGTCAGCATGTAAACAGCACAAAACGGAATATTGTGGTGGTCACAACAGATTTGGGAGTCATAGGTTTTCCACTGACTTGAGCTGTGAGGCCTTTGTGGTGATAAGCACTTTCTTTTAAAAGTTGCTGTGAGGAGGCATAACTGATTGCAGGTGTGTGCGGTAATTGTTTACA
This sequence comes from Clupea harengus, assembly GCF_900700415.2. NCBI lineage: Eukaryota > Metazoa > Chordata > Actinopteri > Clupeiformes > Clupeidae > Clupea > Clupea harengus. The sequence goes on along the minus strand of NC_045170.1, from coordinate 8,744,105 downwards.
GGTGATGGTGGTTTGTTTGTTACTACGTCGGCGTATGAGGCCCATTGTTTTCGCTACAGATGGTTTGATGTTTACAAGCATGCGCTGTCCACGGTACTGAATTTTGTCTCATTCTCTTTTCAACCACGCACGTAGGAGGAGCTGCTATTTTACAGAGAGTCACCCTGACATCTTGGATATATTGAAAAGACAATACTTTTCGAAACCAAGATAACGCGAGCGATTTTCACATTGGGTTCCTTTGCACATATTGCAAAAAGGAATAATTAGAGAAATGAACAGAACACACACATGCACGGCTCAAATTCCATCACAGTTTCCTTTTTGCAAAAAGAGGAATTAGTATGTAACATATACAGTAAAAACAAGTCCTACGTCCTCGTCGTGGTAACGGGTCATGCCTGCTAACAGGGCTCTGGTAATGTGCGTGGGGCCAGAAACCCTACCTCAGTAAATATTGCTACGGAAACTAACACAAAGGACAACCACATCAACCGATAGGGAGAGGTGGAAGTCCATAGTGTTGGCCCTACACGCCACATGGGTGTAAAGGATGATGATAATATACAGTAATTTATAAAGGGAAAAAAATCAGCAAGAAAAGCCTCGTACGTCCCACAGACTGAGTACAGTGGGGTTGTAGAGGCTTGGGAGAGGTGATCAATCAGCCCGGAGACATGCTGTCATCTCTGGACAGGTGATAATCTCACCACAGCAAACGCTGACAGCAAGAGAGCAACAGGCGCCGTGTCGTGGTGAATGTCTTCAGTACACAGCAGGTAGCAGGAGTAGTATGGCCAACTGGGGACATCAAGTGACAGTGACAGTATGAGCAAATGATGTTAGTGTTAAAGTACTGTAAAGCACCGGCCATGTGGCTTGAAACACAGTGTAGTTGATGTACTGTATACCGGTAGTATGTACAGTATTAGTACACAGGAGCTGCTGGAATCATATGTAATGCTGAGATGTCGATAAATAAATGTGGTAATTCAAACAAGTCAGCTAACCGCACATTTAGTTGTCCTGCCAGAATCTGCTTCAGTAGTCACATTGTGAATCTGTTCTGAACTATAAATTCCTGGATCAGTCGGGTGCTTAAGTAAAGCTTTACAATACATTTCAGAGAGCCTGGAGAGCCGAGCCAAATATACAGTGAGTTTATCCAAACTGCATTTGAGTTCAAGAGTAAGCCTGACATCTTGATGTTTAAGTGGCTCAATGAAGTGCTGTTCCTGGAAGCTGCCTGGTGGCTGTTCTGTTTCACAGTGAGGCCAGCAGAACTGCCCTGAGAACAGCACTGGAGGCCCAGTCTCCTGTCACATAAAAGAGCTTAAAGAAACATATTCTAATGTTCAAGTGGGGGGTGGTTGGGGATTAGGAAATGCATGGGGTGGGGACAGTGACCTTTGATGTGTATTACTGGCTACTGGGCAGTGGGGTGTGATGGCCTTCTGTGGCTACTTACGTCCCTGGGGCTCTTCCGCAAATCCCCCCCAACCCCCACCCCCTGTGAATTCTCTCTGTGGTAGTTTCACTCATAGACTGTATATATGTCTATGGTTTCACTGGCTGCTAAGGTGCAGGGAGACGTCAGAATGGATTGAACCTGAATGGTTTATGGGCGGTGGAGGAGGAGGACCCGAGACCTCTTCTGTCACCCACTTTTGTTTAACACCTCAATGTTTCCTGGAGCCAGTGCTAAGTTTGGTAATGTGTGTGTGTGTTTGCGTGTGTGTGTGTGCGTGTGTGCGTGTGTGTGTGTGTGTGTGTGTGTGTGTGTGTGTGTGTGTGTGTGTAAGAGTGTGTGAGTGTGTGTGTGTGTGTGCACGTGTGCACGTGTGTGTGTGTGTGTGTATGTGTGTGTGTGTGTTAGATTTCACCTGATTATGGTTACGTAGAGAGCAGCATGTGTGTGTGGGGGAGGAGTTTTTAGTGTGAAGCATGAATGTTTGTATCCATTGATACTCAGACCTGGTTGTGTAAGTGTGTGCTTGCATCTTACAGAGTCTGTCCTTATGTGTCTTTCCATGTGTGTGCGCCTGCACATGTGTGGTGTGTGTCTATCCATGTGTGTGTGCCTGCACATGTGTCATGTTTGTGTGTGAGTGTGTGCCTGCAAATGTGTTGTGTGTGTATGTGTGTGTGTGTGTGTGTGTGTGCACATGTGTCGTGTGTGTCTGTCCATGTGTGTGTGTGTGTGTGCCTGCACATGTGTCTGTTCATGTGTGTGTGTGTGTGTGTGTGTGTGTGTGTGTGTGTGTGTGTAGCTGAACATGTGTGTGTGTGTCTCTGCGTGGGCTGTAGAAACAGTGACGGATGCCTAGGATTCAATGGGATCAAGTTTGCCTGGTAGTTGCAACCTTTGACCTGGGCCATTTAGAGTATAGCAAACATCTCCGTATGTCTAGAGCAGCGTAGCCGCGTGGGCCGTGCCCTCCGCACTGAGGCCCCCCTGCTCCGCTCCCCCGCACTAAATTGGGCCTCTGGTGGTGCCAGCCGGTGCTAAGCTCCCCGCAGACAAGCACCGAAGAACAGCCACGCAAAACACTCAGAGTAAAGGTTCACAGTGCGAGCGCATTTATACACAGACGTGAAAATGTACACACTCACCGGCACATTCACTCAGACACACACACACACACTCACATTATGCATAGATTGATACGTGCACACACATATGCACTAACACATTCACAAATGAAAAGATTTACACGCACACACACACACACACACACACACACACACACACACACACACACACACACACACACACACACACACACACACACACACACACACACTCACTCACTCACTCACTCACTCACTCACTCACTTACTTACATATATACCCATATACAGTATTTACATAATACACACATATGGGAAAGCAATAAAATATACTCGGTTGGCTGTTTCCTCTATTCTATTGTGTCCTGAATTTCTCTACATTTCTCCGCATTCTCCCGAGAGTGGCGGTCTTACCAGAATAGAGCTCAGGAAATGTCTCCACTGGAGAAAGAGCGTCAGGCTAAAAGAATAAATAGATTGAGATAAAACTGAGAGTAAGGGATGCAATGACAGAGTGAGAGAGCCAAAAAGAGAAACAGAGTGTTAGAGAGAAAGAGGGAGAGAGTAGATGTTATGTGGTGGACATAAGAGGTTGAGTCGCGGTCCTATTTCAATTACAGCTGTGTGAGTGTGTGTTTATTTTGTATGTGTTTGCTGTAGTTTTGGTCATGTTTGAGCTTCGTGCCCAAATCTCAAATGGGATCCGCAAATAACTCCGGTCCGAACCAGGATCTCAACGGCTCAGAGTGCTACACACCTCACTGGACTCCTAGTTAATAAATATATAAATAAAAAACACATTCCACACTCTCTCTCTCTCTCTCTCTCGCACACACACACTCACACACTCTCTCAAACAGAGGTATTGCGTGTGCGCGAAATGCCTTTAGTGCTTGCTGTGCTGGTCGTGTGTTTAATAATGCATTGTTTGTGCTTTTAAAGAAAATTATGCTGCAATCATGATCCCACGGGGGATAGGAGCTCCCACCCACCCCCTCCCTCCTCCCCAGCCCCGCGGAGATCATCGATTTCCTCTGGGGTGGCAGCTGCACGCTTTCATATTACCTGCAGATGAGCTCTTTTCCCCGAGTCGGCCGAGCCATCAGCACATAAGGCCCCTCTGTTAATTACAGCGACTTGACAACTTTGCGAGCATTAGCATCTTTACTTTAGCCACCTCACTTTCGCCCCCCGCTTCGGCCGATTGTTTTGTTGTTTTTCTTGTTGTCTCTGCCGTTTGTTTGGACAGCGTCTCGCGGAGACGGACCGGCCGACTCGACGGGAGACGGCGTTTGTTTCCCCGTTATTTACCTTCAATTCATTCTCAATTTCCCCTCATTTTCCCTCCTCATGCGTTTGGGGTTTCTGCTTTGGGGCATTTTTGTTTTGCCTCTCCTGTCCCCTTCATCTTTTTCTCAACCCTAACCCCCACATGCCTTCGCCCCGTGCTTCTGTGTATTAATGTCCAGGCCAGCGGCCTGGGAATCTCCCCTGCCTTTAACCTTCTATGGCTCTGGCGGCCCTAATCCGTGAGTCTGGCAATGGTAGGTGATGGATGCTGTTTATGCCCGCGTGCCCTTAAATCCTCATTATTTATAGATGCAGGGATATGCTCTCGTGGACTCGGGCCGGGACCATCCCAGCACGGCCAGCCTTCGTCCGCACAGAGGCAGACGGTGGAGTGGAGTGGCGTTCAGTTGTGAATCCGGAAAGATTTGTGTGATTACGGACAGTCGTGGTCAGGAAAATGCATCCATCAGGCTGAAGACTAGTGGGTGAATGCTTTGAGCTGCGAGGGCCACAGTGCGAGTTAGTTAAAGGTTCTAGGAACCTTTTTTTAGTTACCACCTCGGACCAATCCACACAGTAGCTGCTTCAGCTTGTCTTCATATAGCCCTAAAGTGTGTGTGAAGATCCTGTGAAGGTTCTGCTTTAAACCCCTGAAGGTGCCATCAAGAGCCCTGAAGGAGAGTCAGCACCCTGGTTTTTCTGCTCAGAGTGGACTTGTCACAAAAATCTGAAATGGCGTTTGAAAGCCATCAAGGCCACCAACACACCCCAACCACAACCCCCACCAAAAAAAAACATCTTCAAAAATCAGTGTTTCCATCCCAACACACACCCTACACACCTCCTGCTGAGGTTGGTCGGACGACTATAAATAAGGAGAGTGCTCTTGAGTCTT
>NC_045170.1:8731849-8734349 GCF_900700415.2 Clupea harengus | reverse complement strand
TCTGCCCTAAGATATGTTTATGTAATGTTGCTTGGGCCAGGCTGGACTCAGAGGGCCGCAGGGCTGCGGCGGGGCGCATTGGGTGTGAGCTCAGCGGCCCTTGGGTTATTTTTAAGCCCGTGAAGCCATGCAGTCGCAGGCAGACAGGCAGGGAGGGAGGCAGGCAGGTCTCACAGCCAGACACAGCAGCTGACTTGCTGCTCCGGCCCGGGGCCCTCGCCTTGCCTTGCCTTGCCGCTCCGCGCCATCCCCTGGGTCCTCCGGCACCAAATAATAGCACACTTCCCTGAAAGGTGGAGCGGAGCGGGGGGGGACACAAACTCTGGTGGACCCAGACTCTAGCGGACACAGACTCTGGCTGGGAGAGCTGTTAGCGTTGGGAGAGGCCGCGGACAGCAGACGTACTGGACAGTAAACATACGGCCTGAACCATCTGAGACAGCAGAATGTGATACACAACTCCCCCACCCCCCTCCGCCTTTACGGTATCAGACTTTTTTTTGTCAGAGTCATTATCTGCCCAGAGTCACATTTGGATGGCACTTGTGAACAGTTCCTGGGCCTTGAGGAGAGAAAAAAAAAATTAGGACACATGCGTCAAAAGGAGAGTGCCAGTGATGTGCTAGTTCCTGCCTGGAACCCTGGCACCGGTGACAGGGACCTTTAAAGCGTCACTTACCAGAACTGAAAGGCTGTGGAGTGTGGACTGTCTATGAGTATTAAGCCCCTGTTTACATTAATTAAAGGCAGAGTCTGCAAGGCTTTCTCTCTCTCTCTCACGCTCTGTGTGTGTGTGTGTGTGTGGCGGGGGGGGGGGGGGGGTGTAGAGAGAGAGACAGTGTGCTCTCATTTCCACTGACTGCCCTCAGACCAGCTGCTTACAGTGGTTATCTCACACACACACACACCCCCCCCCCCTCCCCACACACACACACACACACACACCCCTCAGACCTGCTGCTTACAGTGGTTATCTCACACACACACCCCCCCCCCCTCCCCACACACACACACACACACACACACACACCCCTCAGACCTGCTGCTTACAGTGGTTATCTCAGTATTTATTTAAAACTGTCCTGAACTATCCACACGGCTCCTCTACAGTGATAAACCTGCTCTCCCACATTCAGTCCCATGTTTCCACTGGCGAGGTCAAAGGTCAGACTCTGCTAAACATGATCAGAAAGGCCAAAAATATATGGATGTCCACTTACTATCCATTGGAACAGTTACGAATTTTCCAACAATGATATAGATATGAGATCCAGTATATGTGTGATGGAATGTGAGGGAGGTTTAGGGAAGCTATATACAGGGCAGTACATCAACTATATGGGAGGCTCCCATAAAATCCGTCACCCTCTTATAAACAGGGTTGGGAAGGTTCCTTTTGAACTGTAATATTTTACATAAATGTAAGTAATGTAACTATTTTAATTACTTCACTAAAGTAATGTAACTTATTACATTTGATTACTTTGAGCGCATACTGCCAAATGAATGGAACCTGTCGGATGAAAAGAAGATAGTGCAAAGATGCAAAGCAACAGAATTCATGTTATTTTCTTAATTTAAGCCTTGAAGCGAGAAGAATATATTCGGATGTAACCCCTTTGTAATCACCAACATTTTGATTTGAATTGTATTACATATTTTTTCTCAGTAACTGTAATGGATTAACATTGCAGCATGTTTCTGATTCGGTCGTCGCATGTTGTCAGTCACCCCTGATGATTACATGACACAGGTGATTATGCAGAAATCTGACCACAGCTCCTGCCCTCATGTCAAACGTGTCTGCAGTCATCGTATATTTCTGATGCATTTGTGCATCAGGCTGGTTTGCATGCTGAGACGACATAGTGGTGAGATGGGCTTCTGTGTAATAACAGCTCCCCCTCCCCTTCAACCTGATGTCCATTATACATGGGACAGGCTGCGCCCTGTGCATTAGCCTGTTTGATGTGGCCATGATTTAAAGCTGGAAACAGAATGGTGTTTGGAGCAGCGAGGCTGTGTGCTTGTGTACCCTAATAGGGCCATGGACACAGGGAACCCCTGTCAAGCCCAGGATTACGCTTTCCACTGGGAAGTCCCAGGACCCTCTCCCGCTCTCCTTTTGTGCTTCTCTCTCTCTCATTCTCTCTCTCTCTCTCTCTCTTCTGTACTTCTCACTGTCATTCTCTCATTCTTTCTTCCTCTCTCTCTCTCTGTGCTTCTCTCTCTTCTGTGCTTCTCTCTCTCATTCTTTCTTACTCTCTCTCTCTCTCTGTCTCTCTCTGCAGCCGTGTGTGCTGTGTTGTAAGTCCTGGCTTAAGTGTTGTTAAGACCGCTTTAATTTATAATGGCAGGTTCTGTAAACATGGTGGAAATCCTCGCCATGGCGACGGGACTAAAACAAATTCATAATATGGAGCAGTATTTATAAGACCTAACAGGCTTCCCTGGTGCTCTATGATGTGTGTGTGTGTGTGTGTGTGTGTGTGTGTGTGTG
>NC_045170.1:8711849-8726849 GCF_900700415.2 Clupea harengus | reverse complement strand
AGGCCCCTAAAAAATAAATGTTTGTCTTAACTGTATTTATGTGGATGTGCTACAGGGAAACGGATGTAGCAATACATATATCAGAATATCAGAATGAACATCTTTTTGTCCAGCAACTTTTTTAAACTGGTGTGGTATCCAGAAATGAAGTCCAGTGTTTGGTATGTTTCTCAGCTGAAGTGAGTTATGCACGAAGATCAAAAAGCTTCTTAAGCTTCCCTCAGTCTGGCTGTGAGGTTTGCTGTTCGTCTGAGCGCACTAACAACCCAGGAGGACATGACTCATGTTTAGTCCCCCCCCCCCCCCCCCCCCCCCTGCCAACTTACACTACATGTGTTTACATCAAGCGCAGCCCACCCCACTCTCAGAACCTCTTCTCTCTCTCTCTCTCACCTGTTTTTTTTCCCTCTCTCCAACCTTGTTACTCTCAGACGCTCTGACTTCACTTTTTCCGCCTCAGTGTGTAAAGAGCTTTTTATTTCGTCCCGTCTGGGCTTTTTTAAGAGGGGAGGTTAACAGTGCATTGACTGGTGAAATGTCAGCACCTAAACACTGTGAGTGTGTGTGTGTGTGTGTGTGTGTGTGTGTGTGTGTCTGTGTGTGTGTATGTGAGAGTGTGTGTGTGTATCAGGCACTTTGCAATACACAAAGGTGACAAAGGCAGGCTTTTTGTGAGTGCGAGTATGTGTCATCTGGTATTTCCATGTGTTTTAAGGTGTCATAGTGTGTCACGTTAATAAATTATACGCATGGAGAAAACTATTATAATTTTCATTAAAGGTGTTAGACAAAAAGTTTTTATTTTGCACAGCTGAAAGTTGCTGTGAAGCTGACTGTCTAAGATTTTTGTAAAAACTTTCTAAGTATACCCTACAAGAGCTGCTGTACACAGACAAGCTAGAGCACAGACAAGCTAGAGCACAGACAAGCACAGAGCACAGACAAGCACAGAGCACAGACAAGCACAGACACGCTTTAGCACAGACAAACACAGACACGCTTTAGCACAGACAATGACAGACAAGCTAGAGCACAGACAAGCACAGACACGCTTTAGCACAGACAAACACAGACACGCTTTAGCACAGAACACAGCCAAGCACAGAGCACAGACAAGCACAGACACGCTATAGCACAGACAATGACAGACACGCTTTAGCACAGACAATGACAGACATGCTTGACCACAGACAAGCCTAGACACACTAGAGCACAGACAAGCACTGAACACAGAATCGCACAGAGCACCGACAGAGTTTTCTGTGGTGCTAATTTTTGCCAGGTTGCCTCAGTCATGGACAGTGTGGATCACAGTTGGGATATCATAATTAGCTGACTACAGTCTCTGTTGATTACAGAGAGCTTATGGGGGGCAGTCATTTAATGTGGACTCATTGAGACGGATTGCCTCCTCATTTCTGCACACTCCCTTTCACCTAGCTCTGTCCTTTCCCCTCCATTTTCTCTGGACCCGTTTCTCTCTCACACCACCACTATCATCACTCTGTCACACCACTACCCACACAACCTCTCTCATAAGCTCACCCTTCGATTAAAGATTAATTACACCTCTTCCGTCTCCAGTTGGGCGCAATTAAGCACCGCTAATCTGTTCAAACATAATGTGATCTGCCAATAACCCTGAGGCAGCATAAGGGACAGGCCCAGGGCACTCGCGGTGATCGAGAGCACCCCCTCCCCCCCTCGCTTCGCCATAGCAACATTACCATCGCCATTATGACCACTTGACTCTATTAAATCCCGCATTCCTTTACTCACCAGTGGGTTTTACGATTCACAACACATTATCAAGCACTGTTTGTTGTCTTTGCTTACGTGAAAGTGTGAGTGTGGAAAGAGCATTCTGCCGCTGTGAAATAAGTTTGAAATAAAAAATAGTCCAGGTTAGTGTGTTTTCGACTAAAATAAATGGGATTGCCACGTAAATGGTAAATGTTACTCCATCAATGGCCTCTTAAGTTGTCGTGGAATGGTATTTGAAGAGAGATGTAACTGTGAACGCTCCGCCTCAGAAGAGGAATGTGGGAAGGAAGGCTTTGCCAAGTCCTGCCTCCGTAAATCACTGAATTCCATGAATCAGATTGATATGGGGGGGCCCACGGACCAGGCCAAGGGCCAAATGAAATACATCCCACTACATTACAGTGCCGTAATCCAAACTGTTTTTACAAACTCACTGGAGAAACTTCAACTAAGTGTTTTTTATTCATTTTTAAATCGCTCGCCGGGTTCTGTTTTACCCACGTCATTTTGAATGGTAGTTTGCTGGCGGAGGTATGTGGGTGTTGCTGGCAGCCATTTGTGTGCTGTCTGTGGAGCACTGGGGTTTTCGTTTTCATTGGTCGCAATCACCAACCCCGCCCCACCCCCGCCCTTTCACACACATAAACACACAAACACACACGCACACACACACACACACACACACACACACACACACACACACACACACACGCACACACACGCGCACACACACTCCATGCCACACACTCAGATGGTCTCCTGGACCTTCTGAACGCCAGTTCAAATTGTCGCCCTCTTCCCCACAACACTTTCTTTTCTCTCTCTCTCACACACACACACACACACACACACACACACACACACACACACACACACACACACACACACACATACAAACAAACACACACACACACACACACACACACAAAGTTCTCCTCAGCTGTTGTATTTAGCTGTTGTGAGAGACTGCCAAGTGTTTGGTAACATCAGGAACAAAAACATACATTCACCAGCTGACATGCACACACACAGGAAGTGTAGCAATTAAGTACTCTCTACATATTTCATAGTCACACTACTGTAAGGGCGAGTTCAGTACAAAACAACAACACATGAGACCACTAGAAGTGTACTGCAGCCCTATTGCTGATCCATGGTGTCCTCTGAATTTGGCGTCAGATTTTTTATGAACTTAACATTTACAGCACCGCAACATTCTCTCCTGTCTTATAATTATATGTCTTAAGAAAAACATCTTTAGCAATCCACCATATTCCACAAATATGTCAAGGCAGGCAGCTTTCAGGACACCAAGAACAAACTTTTTTGGTTTGCATGTCAGAATATTGTAAATACCACTATTGAGTGTGGGGGATTTTCTGTAGTTGCGTTAGTGGGTCAGTTTCTTTCATTGAGAGCCCATGACTTAAATATACTGCAGTAATCGACAAAACATCTCTGAATGTCTGCAAAAGTTGCTGTAGTTTTGAAGGTGGTAAACATTGACTAAGAGCGGTATTCATGAATTTTGGAAGAAGTGGTCATTGAATGCATTTAGTATCAAGGCAATGCAAAGGTATCCACATCTTAGTTCACTAATCTAGTCTAATGATATGGTGAATGTGTGAAGTGTTTTGAAAAAGTAGAATGGTATTGAGAGAGTGTGAAAAAGAGAGATCATTTTACACATTTTAAACATTTTCAGACTATATTTTAAAGTAACAAGCGCTATGGCTTCCCTTTAGATTCTAATGTCAGTGGACTGATCATTTAAACTCATTTGAAGTTACAATGATGAAGACTTGTGCTTAGAAATTGTGAAAATGTCCGTTGGTCAGAGCAATACATTTTGTTGGTGCGTGCGTGTGTGTGTATGTGTGCGTCTGCATGTTTGCGTGTGTGTGTGTGTGTCAGCCTCAGCTTTGTAGAGTGTATTGCTTGATGTTCAGATGGTCTGTTGGTCTCAGCATGTTGGCATGGCAGTGCCAGATCGTCTGACACAGTCCAGCAGCTGCGCTCAACCTGCTTAGACAATAGGTCACAGTTTAGCATGCATCATCCGCACTCTGACACGCATGTACGAGAGCTGGAGCACATCATACCCCAAATGGCATGACCATGAGTTTATACGGAGGGCCCTAGATTGGCAGCGGAACCGGGCCTATTCTGCCCAGGTGTGTTGTCTCTGGGCACTGAGGCCTGGTAGACTTTTTTAGGTAGTCTGCCATGCCTTGATGTTTTTGTATATTTACTCTAACTAAAAACATTGATGCGCAAGTGGCATATATGTAGATGATTGAAGGTTTTTGGGGGTGTTCTTTTTATGACTCTAGGACAAAAACTTGCAGAGCTTTAAAGGCATATTGACAACAAGAAGAACAACGAAATATCCTTCCACAGGGATATAGTACCCAGAGGGCCTCTGGCAATAAATACAAAATTCCGCTGAGGCGTGGATTTTTGCGATAGGCATGGCGACATATTCTTCTCTGATAGGGAACAAACCATCACCGGCCAGTCCTGATCTGTCTATCCGGCAAAAAATATTACGAGGGGCGCATTATGCCGACACATTTCTGTTTATGCAAGGAAACAGGAGAAAACTTGTGTTATGGGTTAATGCAGTTAATCTATCTTGGATGTATTTTAAGTTACCATATATCCTGGCAGACTTTTAAAAAAGTTAAATCCCTTTAGTCTTAAATCCCTTGTAGTCTTATTTGTCCTACATGAACAAATGCAGTCAGCAGTAAACTAATGTTACAATTACTTTTTTTTGTTATTTCTATTCAGATGATGTTATATAATTAGACTGAAAGATGTGGAGTTAGAATAATTTCAAACTGTACAAATAAATGTAACGCGATTCACAAATGTATTTCACATATACTGATTCACATATAAATGTCACACGATTTAACAATTTAAAAGCTGTCACACTTATTTACAGACTTACAAACGTACATTTACAAACCGCTCGCCATTTCCTGAACATCCCTTTGATTATTTGTTGATTTTTGACACTTTCCTGACGCGGCTTGATTCACAAATGGATTTTGATTTCACATCAGATATCTCTTACAATTTCAGCCAGGCATGATTGAACGTGACCACACTGCGTTACATCTGTTACATCTGTGCAGTGTCCAGTTATGCACCATACACTACACCATATCAGACATCTGCATACAACTGATTACACAAAGAGGAATCCAGGTTTCAATAGCCTCTAGCTGCCGTCTAGCATGTTTATCTTGTTAAAACCCTTGTCATACGTGATTGAATATGTTTGAATTACAAAATATTTAAAAAAAATGGCCAATCATCCGATCTGTCATCTCAAGCAGGTTGCGTTTTTAGCATCCAGTGCTTTCTGACCCTGCCCACTTTCTCTGGGATATCCCAGAGAGAAATCAGTATCTCTTCACATACAGTCACCAGTAGCGTCGCGTCATGAACATAAATTATTTTATATTCTTTATTTTACGCCAGCTGTTTTTTGCCCTCAAACTAGGGCCCTGAGTGTATACAGCGGACCTTTCAACAATAAAGTGGGCCACTGTATGTGTGTGTGTGTGTGTGTGTGTGTTTGTGTGGCCTGTGCACACAGAGGTGGGTGAGCATATGGTATGGTAGTACCTGTGTTTTTGTCAGAAACACATGGATTGGCATGATGTTACACGGTCGTTACCTTAACTAATTGCGGTCTTACTAGCTGGGCGGTTTCAGATTTATTTAACTAGTAAGTACACAGAGTGGACACGGGCAAGGCAATTCTTCAGATAAATCTCTTCCTCGTCTCACCTAGTCCTGTGACTATATATTTTCCAGTTGTGTAATTTCATGACATTCAAGTTATACACAGCCAGGTGAGAAGGCAATTCATTGTTTTTACTTTAAATTGAACTAAAGTTTTTCGTTTATTCTTTTTCATTATGCTTATTAGTTTTTTGAATGTTTTCTAAGTTGCTTTGGACTAAAGCTTCTCCTAAATACCATAACTATACCTATACGGCAGGATACCCGTTACTCAAGCTCCTTGTTGCGTTTACTGCATTAATCAGTCATAGGACACAAAAAGTGAGGAAAGTGTTTTTGTCACTGTGTCTGTGTCTGGTGTATAGTATATTGTTCAAGATGCATACACAAGTCCACTGTGAGCTAGTAATGCAGATTTTGTGTCATAGCATTTATTTTACTGAGAAAGTTGCTTTGTAAAGGAGGCAAGAAAACACATGAAAAAGTACAGAACTTCTACTGTTAAAGGCCTTCATGTCATCACATCATACCAATATTTCACCAGCCACAGCAGGCTTTTCAGGCGATGGCATATGGAAACCCTATTTCAAGAAGCAGTAAAAGTGTAACATTTTCACTTAGGACAGAAATTAATAAATGAGTGTATCCACAATGCTATATAAAAGTGTATATCAACTCACAAACATATCTAGTTGCACACCCATATTAAGTGCTGCCTGGTTTGCCTTCATTATTATTATTATAGTCATGATTATGTCTGTATTAGTGTATATTATGAAATGATCTTAATAGTTAATGCTATTCAATATAGACTGCTTTGATGGGAAGCATCCGAGTAAACCAGAAATAAGAGCATGCCCCCCCCCCCCCCCCCCCCTCCACACAAACACACACACACACACACACACACACACACACACACACACACACACACTCACACACATATGCGAGAACAACTTTTGCACAAACACATCTCATCCATTTCAGAAAGAGTCATGAGTCAGAGCTTTCATGGTTTCCTTCTGAGGTTACCAAAGCTGCTAAAGTACACTGCTGGCTGCTTTTGGCTGACAGAGGAGAAAAAAGGCACTTCTGGTTTATTTGTTAGCACGTGTGTATTTGTGTGCATGCATGAGCATGTGTATTTGTGTGTGTGTGTGTGTGTGTGTGTGTGTGTGTGTGTGTGTGTGTGTGTGTGTGTGTGTTTCCCCCCATTCCCCTCGAAGAGCTGACGGTCTCTGCAGACATCTATCAGCGGGGATTAGGGGTGGCAGGAGGGTGGCGTGTACCTGGGCTCATTCTGCTGGCAGGTGCTAAATGAGGATACAGACGCTATTTATAATGCCATTCTTCGGTTACCACCTTTCTCCTCTGCTCCAACACTCATCTCTCCTCTGTCTTTCTCCTACTTCCTCTCACCAACCCCCTTTCCTTTCCTGTTCTATTTCTTTTTTCTCCATGGACCTCCTTACTCCTTCCTGTTCTCTCTCTTCTAACCACCTTGCTCACAGAGGTACCCATTCTTCTGCATCACCTGCCTCTTTAGTTAGCTATAAAGGTGGTGTGTGTGTGTGTGTGTGTGTGTGTGTGAGTGAGAGGCTTATTGGAGAGACAAGTAGGGAGACTGTGTTTGTGAGTATGTGTTATGTGTGTGAGTATGTCTGTAGGCTCTGTCTGTGTGTGTATAGAACACAGGTCAATGCTGCTTTAGCACGTTCATTCACAGCTGCATCGATCTGTTCTGGCGCCACATTACACACACACACACACACACACACACACACACACACATCTACACACACACATCTACACACACACACGCACACACACACACACACACACACACACACACACACACACATCTACACACACAAACACCTGCTTGTGCCATGCCAGTCCCCAGAGACTCCCAGCACATCGTCATCCCTTACCTGCAGCCTCCTCTCCTCCTCTGTCTGTTTCTCTCTCTTCATCCCTTTCTCTCTTTATCCCTTTCTCTCTCTCTCTCTCTCTCTCTCTCTCTCCACTACACTCACTGTCTGCATCACGCTCTAATGATGACCAACTCCACCACTGGATTTCATCCTTTAAAAACCATTTCCCTCCCAGTCTTTTCCTTCTCCTCATTACTGTCTATCTCCCATGTTTCCCGGTCTTTCTCTCTCTCATCCTGTCTTTATCTCTCTCATTCTGTCTTTCTCTCTCTCATCCTGTCTTTCTCCTCCTCATGTCTTCACACCATCCCTTCCTCCCTGCTGTGTCACTGATGTCAGCTCCATCATCCTGGGCTGATTCAATCAGAGGTGCAGGCTCTCACTGTGCAGTGAGGTGGCCTGTGGAAGAATGTAGTAGGGGGGCCGAGTGTGTAATTGTGTGTGTGTTTTTGTGTGTGTGTGTGTACTTGTGTGTTTGTTTGTGTGAATGTGTGTCTGTATATGTGTGTGTGTGTGTGTGTGTGTGTGTGTGTGTGTGTCTGTATATGTGTGTGTGTGTGTGTGTGTGTGTGTGTGTGTGTGTGTGTACTTGTGTGTACTTGTGTGTTTGTGTGAATGTGTGTCTGTATGTGCAAGCATTCACTCATTCACCTTTATCTACCATCAAGTTACTGAAAGAGGACCAAACGTAGTTTTCTGGTGGAATCACACTTTTTCTTTGTCTGTATTTGTATCTGTAGTTCAGACAGGTCGAGATTTGAACTACTGAACTACTATTTGGACTAGGATACTGTAGGTGATGACCTAAGCGTTCTCAAACTCCTATTCATGGCAAAATTCATGGATTCGTGGATTCACTCTCCACACATTTCCTCAGAGGATCATATGTTAATTTGTGAGGACATTTCTCATCTTCAAAACATCTCTAGAACATGTCGGTAAAACACTGTCTTTTCCTGGAAATAAATCTGCAGCACTCAGGCTTTTGCTAATAATAACCAAACTAAGGTTTTTCTGGGAGCCCATTGGTCCTTGCAGTAGCCACCGAACTCCAGCCGAGGCCTGGGCCATGCGGAGAGAGAGCCTGTGTTCTGCAGTGTGTTCGCCATGCGGAGAGAGAGCCTGTGTTCTGCAGTGTGTTCGCCATGCGGAGAGAGAGCCTGTGTTCTGCAGTGTGTTCGCCATGCGGAGAGAGAGCCTGTGTTCTGCAGTGTGTTCGCCATGCGGAGAGAGAGAGCCTGTGTTCTGCAGTGTGTTCGCATGCGGAGAGAGAGAGCCTGTGTTCTGCAGTGTGTTCGCCATGCGGAGAGAGAGAGCCTGTGTTCTGCAGTGTGTTCGCCATGCGGAGAGAGAGCCTGTGTTCTGCAGTGTGTTCGCCATGCGGAGAGAGAGCCTGTGTTCTGCAGTGTGTTCGCCATGCGGAGAGAGAGCCTGTGTTCTGCAGTGTGTTCGCCATGCGGAGAGAGAAGCCTGTGTTCTGCATGATGTGTTCGCCATGCGGAGAGAGAGCCTGTGTTCTGCAGTGTGTTCGCCATGCGGAGAGGAGAAGCCTGTGTTTCTGCAGTGGTGTTCGCCATGGCGGAGAGAGAGCCTGTGTTCTGGCAGTGTGTTCGCCATGCGGAGAGAGAGCCTGTGTTCTGCAGTGTGTTCGCCGTGCGAGCAGGTTACAAAACACACGTCTGTTTTCAAGCACCGTGCCAGAGGCTGACCTCATGTTTGCTTGTCGGCGGGCACAAGTAGAAAGCTTAAATAAACTGAGATAAATTAAGCTCTGTGCACCGACTCGCTTTCCGCTTCGGGGAGCAGCGAGGGATTAGTGAAATGTACAAGCTATGACAGTGTTTGGTCGTTAGATATATCAATATGGTTCCTCAAAGTTATTGCCAATTCCCCCTGGTTCTTCTTGGTAACCTGAGGTTATATCACCAGCTCATATTGCTTGGTCACATTTGATTATTTATGGATGAAGTTGACATTCCCTACTAAATCAGAAAATGGACGTGTTATTCTTTGAAGAGGGGTATCAGTCAATATAAGGGTCTTCAGCTTGTGCAGAGGGCTCGTGTTGGCACTGCTACCCAAGGGCATTGTAAGCCTCGGACATATACTGCAGCTGAGGTCACCACTGTCAGCTCAGCCAGGAAATAGAGTGGTATAGGGTGTGTGTATACGAAGGGCATTAGGCTGTGTCTGGTTTTAGGTAGCAGCGCCTATGTTTGAAGCAAGTAGTACAATGACAATGACTCTGGTAAGCTGAAGGAATTTTGTAGAGGTTTGTTTTGGTAGCAGATCAAGAACTACCGTGGCAAGAGGCACCGACTGTGAATCAGATATGAAGAGAACTAACAATACTCTGAATACCCATAATGCCTTTGAACTTTTCCTCCGTTTGAGATCGTTGTGGAGTGTAGAGTCACCAGGAACTCAACGCAAAGATTTAGGTCATACTGAAGGGGGTTATTTTTTAAAAGCGACATCCAGCTGTACATTACATTATTTTTCAATAGTGACAACCAGCTGTTCATTACGTGATTTTTCAATAGTGAAAAACAGCTGTACTTTTTTGACAGTAGACTGATAGACACTCAACAGAGCCAGACGAGTTAGCATACGTGCCATTTTTATTCAATGTGATCTAAATAAGGGTCTTGTGTAGGCTATTTACAGTATATAAGTAATTCAATTGGATGGAAATCCAATTCAGAACACTGGATAATGGTCAGAACTCAATGGAATAATTTGAAACCTCTTAAATTCTAGTGTGTAGCTTTAACCTGCAGATTCAATTTGTTTTTATTACATTTAAAGCTACAGAACATGAAATGTTACATAATGGTGACAAGAAAAATTCTCTTGATCAGTGGCAGTTAAGACATGGTGTGCAATATTGTGTGCAGGACGTACACACAGGACATAGAGCTTTGACTTTATAACCACCTATCATATGTGTATGTGTGAAAGCATACAAACTATAAATAACATGACCATACATTACCATTAAAGTATACATTAACACTCTGTGTGTAACCTGCGTTGTATGGATTAACACAGTCCCAGACCAGGCTAGAACTCACAACCTCGAACATGGGAGGTGGGCAGGCATGCTAGTAAGGAGGCTCAAACCCATGGGTGCTACTCACTGCATGGCACTTTACCCGCTGGTTAGCATTACTTATAATAATAATAATAATAATAATAATAATAATAATAATAATAATACATCACATTCATATAGCGCTTTTCAAAGTTCTCAAAGACACTTATGTATAACATTCTAACAAAGGTATTGTAAAAGCTTCACAACAGAGTGTCTTTTCTGGTTTTCCAAGTAAGCTGTCAGCTGGTATCCTGTTACCATGGGAGCAGTTGTTGAGTTGTTGAGTGGGTATTTGTGATTACACTGTGCTTAGTTGTTGTTAGCATGTTGTTAGTTGTTAGCCATTACCCAGACGCTATTCATGTGACCTCTTGAGACGAGCGGCATTCTGCTGATGCCCGAGGATTTCAGTTCTGCTTGTCTTCTGCCCCTTTCCCCCTTTCATTCTCTTTCCTGTTAATTGACAGTTTTCACTGAAACGGGGAACTCTGGGCCGACCGAAAAGAGGCCTCTCAGCTGAAATGTGATGCGCTGCACATACTCTTTGCATGCTCTTGGATGTCGATCGTTTTACCCACTTCATCATTTTTCCGAGGGGCAGACTGAGGGGAGGCGAGCCGTTTGGGCTGATTTTGACCCCCCCCCCCCCCCCCCCCCACCCCTCTTCCGCCCTGCCTGTGTTGCAGTGGGATGCTGGGATGCTGAGGTATCAGTGCCAGCGTTGGCCAGGGGGAAGTTTGGCTTTCTTCTGCAGGGTTATGTTCAGGGATCACTTTACAGAGTCCAACAAAGCCCCTCAAATGCAGACGATGCACGATGAAGAAAGAAAGATTATGCCTGTGTGTGTGAGTGTGAGTGTGTGTTTGTGTGTGTGTGCGTGTGTGAGTGTGTGTGTGTGTGTGTATGTGTGTGTGTGTGTACACGGGTGTAAGTGTGTTTTGTGTGTGTGTGTGTGTGTGTTTGTGTACACGGGTGTGTGTGTGTGTGTGTGTGTGTGTGGTGTGTGTGTGTGTGTGTGTGCATGCGTGTATGTGTCTGTACATACTCCTGTTTGTTATGAAATATTGGGATGATCTAGAATCTCAACCTCCTATGTGAAAGCTGGCCAACTTTGTTGGGGTGAAAAGAAGCAATTAGCGAAAACCCTTAATTGCACTAAAATACACTAATTATCTTTTCCCCCTTAAGCAATGAATATTCCTCTCTCACAAATCTAATGTGCCCCCTCATTTTAGCTGACTTTGTATATTTATTGCATATTGCACTGGTTTCTCCTTTACTTTGGCAAAATGAACGGAATAACTGAATGAACTTCATTCTTTTGAGAAATTGAACCGAATACCTCTGTCATTGAAAAACATTTACAACAAATAGACATTTACAAAGTGGTTTTAAGCAAATCAATCCTCAACATTTATTTCAGGGAGGGGAATTAGACCTTGTCCTCGACCAAACATGGCTTTCACAGGAGAGTCTTTATTCAGAATGCTAATAAATCCACCGCCAAGCTAAATCTCTGTCTGGGAATCTTGGTCCAAGAAAACCAACTAGGATTCAGAACACCAGACCAGCTAAAGAATTGGGTCTGGGAAGTGGCACAGGAATCACACACACACACACAAACACACACACACACACAACTCACATGCTTACGTAACAGTACGCGTTCGCGCACACATACACACACACGCACACAGGTACGAACACACACACACACACACACACACAAATTCACACACAAATACTGTTATGGCAGGAATGGCACGGTGACTGTTTGTATTTCCTTCTTAGACAGTCTAAGCTGTTTCCACACACTTCCTGTTTGCCAGCTCATAACTGTGGTTTTAGTGTCAGACTGACTTTGTCTGTGCCAGTGTCCAAATGTGGCCCCTATGAGCCAATTAACCAAGCTTTTAGACATAAGACATGGCCTGTGTAATTACTTAAAGTATTTATAGACTTACTTTGTTGTTTTGTTTGACTGATTTTAGTATGGTGTGGGTTTCAAACTAAATGAAGGCATTAATTGCAGAGCAGTCCACTGGCACTTAAACTGAACATGTGAGAAAAGAGGAAAAATTAAACAGAAATACAATATGCTTCATGGGCACATGTCAACGCAGTTAATTTATTTCGAGGGGCCTCTTATGTCGGTAGTGACACAACTGGGTGTCGGTTCCATGTTGTCCTCTGCTATTTAATTACAAAGGGGACTTGTTTTGCGAGTACACTGTTTATGTATTTTAGGAGTATGTGACTTATTAAAACAGTTTTCACTGTGTGGGTAAATCCAATATGAAACATGCGGTTCCCCTTCTGACTGTTATGAGGCCGCAAGAGGGCAACCCCTGGTGCACACATGGTTCCCACAGCCTCTTGACTGTGTTTGATGGATGGGATTGATATGGCAAAGGCCCTTTTGTAGACTGGGGGAGATCTTGTGGTTGGGGAAAGAGGGGGAGCACAACCTGGTGACACTCATGGAAAAGTTAAATATAAACTTCATGTATAAAACTATAAAAGAACCAAAAGGCTTTGGGAAAGGTACTGTATTTGACACTTCAACACACAACTTTCAGTCAACATGCTGTGCTTTTCTATGTACATAAGTCCACTTATGGTTATTGGTAAATAACTATAAAGATCTATGATTAAAAGCGTATAGTAACTAAATTAGTAACTATATATATATATATATAAAAGTATAATATATATATATAATATAGTAACTACCTTAACAGTGAAGGAGGGAGTGAAAGCCTATTTTGTAAAGGTGCTCATTCCAGCTCAGTGTCTGTCCAAGAAACTGCTTTGGTCAGTTCAGTAGTCAAACTCCTGCCACCGGCCCAAACATATCCCAAAAATGAATCCTAAAATCATGCATGACAAAAATGATTTTGACACCACATCTCTTTTTTTCCATATTTGTTTAGAGGAGAGTCTGACTGTCGAGAGTTTTGTAAGCTTTTGCAATTTCTCACCCACTGTTGTCTTTATAGGGATATGCGTGTGTATATTATGTATGTATGTATGTAAGTTAGCACTATGGTGCAGTGCTTAGCGTCACCACTTTGCAAGAGGTTGACTGGCGTTCAATTCCTGATCACTGCAAGTTGACTGAACGTCGCTTTGGATAAAAGCGTCTACTAAACACTTGGCCTTTACCTTTTGGGTGGATGAGAGTGTGTGGTTTCTTATGTGAAGCATGATTGATGAAAATATGCGTAGACAAGTGTGGTCAATACATTAAACTATATCGAGCGTGTGCTTCAGATTGCTAGACAGGGAATTGGCTACATTGCTAGGCTCGACTGTCTGGAGTTCCGTTCTCAGAGTCATGGGGCTAGGGGGAGTGTGGTGCTGTCCTCAGCAACAGCTGCTGTTGTCAGGCTACACAAACTAAACATGCTCCCAAATGAGGGGAAGGGGAAGGAAGGAGGGTAGAGAAGTGGGTAAGACGAGCCGGAGCTCAAGGCTCGTCTCTGTTTTCGTCCCATAACCCTCAGCTGGACACACCTGGTGAGGGCTCCCGCCTCTCGGAGTCTGTGAGGGCAGCCCAAGATTGGGTTCCCTCAAAGAGTCGGCGGCGTTCCCAGGGATTGGCTTCGGACACAGGGCCTAATCTCCGCTGTTATGCGCTTGATTTTCCGAATCGGCATGCTGCGCGTTCTTAGCGAAGTCCGGAGAAGCTGCGATTAGCTGCATCTGTGTGCGGCGATGCGGATGCCAGGCTGGATTACTGGCTTTCGCGGCCGTCAGACAGGAGTGAGCGCTTTAAATGCCCCACCAATGGAAAGCTGCAGCCATGGTGACATTTTCAGTATTCCACCAATAGAAAGGCTCATTATGGCTTTGTTGTCATCTGAATGCCAAACTGCGCTTTGAACTTTGTGAGGGTCCCCTGTGGTGGTTAAAAAGTGTGGGTATGTCAGCTCTTGCGGAACTGTACGTTCTGTCCTTGTTCCACTGGTTCTGTTATAGTACAAAAACACTTTTTTTGTTACCAGTAATAAGGGTAAAGAGTTCTATGAACTAACCTATTTTATTTATTTCCTTCTAGACTGCATTAACCTCATGTGGAAGTGTTTTGTGTCTCTTGTGTAGTCTAAATAAGGATTGCTGGGCTCAAAGGCCCACTAATATTTTGTGTGTAAAGTGTTTACTGACCTGAATGTTTGTTTGTGTGTGTGTGTGTGTGTGTGTGTGTGTGTGTGTGTGTGTGTGTGTGTGTGTGTGTTTGTGTTTCAGTTTCCTGCTGGTCTTCAGCTGTCTGGTGCTGTCTGTGTTCTCCACCATCCCCGACCATCAGACCCTTGCCAACGAGGGCCTCTTCATCCTGGTAAGGGCACCGTGTGTCTCCTCCCAACCAGCAGCCCTCCCTCCCACTGCTCCCACTGCTGGCACACGTCTACACGGCACTCTGCTCTGCACATGATAATACTTCTT
>NC_045170.1:8689349-8709349 GCF_900700415.2 Clupea harengus | reverse complement strand
TGTTTGTGTGTTTGTGTGTTTGTGTGCAGGAGTTTGTGATGATCGTGGTGTTTGGGCTGGAGTACTTCGCCAGGGTGTGGGCGGCAGGATGCTGCTGTCGCTACCGAGGGTGGCGGGGCAGGCTGAGGTTTGCCAGGAAGCCCTTCTGTGTCATAGGTAAGTGTCTCTCTGTGTGTGTGTGTATGTGTGTGTATGTGTGTATGTGCGTGTGTGTGTGTGTGTGTGTGTGTGTTTGTTTGTGTGTGCACGTGTGTGTGTGTGTGTGTATGTGTTTGTTAGTTTAAAAGATCTACAGGCAGACAGAGTGTAGGTGTGAGGTGTGACCGTATGTCTGCAGGCAATTCATCATTTCCCCATTTACTCCTCCACTGTTTAGACTTCTCGTGATGATGTTTATTTACATCATCTTACTTATTTTCACTCTCTCTGGCTCTCTTCTCTCTCTCTCTCTGTTTTACTCACTTACTCGCATGCTCTGTATGTGGAATATTTGTGTTCTGTGTGGAATTTATAATGTACAATATGCTTCCTAGCTATGTTATTAGTATCCATACTCTGTGATTGTATTATAAACTCAGTATGTTTGTGTATACTTGAGTATCTTCCGAATTTATCCTAAATCTGCATAGTAAGGGCATATTCAGTCATATCCATATACCAAGTATGTGCTCAGTGTGAACAGTGGCCCTGTAAATGGACTGCATTTATATAGCGCTTTTTTACTCATAGAGCACACTAAGCACTTACCTCACACATCTACCCATTCATACACCGATGGCAGAGGCTACTATCTAAGTTGCCAACCTGCGCATCGGGAGCGGTTGGGGGTTCAGTGTCTTGCTCAAGGACACTTCGACACTTGGTGAGGATGAGTCGGGACTGAACTAGCAACCTTTCCGATTGTTAAACTAGTCCTCTACCTCCTGAACCACTGTCACCACTGTACACACTGGAGTATATACCTGAATGTAGCATGTACTCTGTATGTAGTGTGTACTCTGTGTGCTTTGTCCGCAGACTTCATAGTGTTTGTGGCGTCGATGGCGGTGATTGCTGCAGGAACGCAGGGTAACATCTTTGCCACGTCGGCCCTGAGGAGCATGCGCTTCCTGCAGATCCTGCGCATGGTGCGCATGGACCGCCGGGGGGGCACCTGGAAACTACTGGGCTCCGTCGTCTATGCACACAGCAAGGTGCACAGACACACACACACACACACACACACCACAAACACACGCACAGGCACACACAGACACACACACACAACACACACACACACACACATGCACACACACACACACACACACACACAGACACACACACACCGCACACACACACACACAACGCACACACACACGCATACAGACACACACACACACACGCACACACAGACACACACACACACGCACACACAGACACACACACGCACACACACGCGCACTCAGACACGCACAGACACACACCACAGACACACACACACACGTACCAACACATATACACGCACACAGACACACAAACACATGCACAGACACACATGCACAGACACACACGCTCAGTCACATACACACAGACACACACGCACGCACACAGACACGCCTGTTCGATCAGTACTTTCTTTTTCTGAAGAGAAACAATTTCTCTCAGTTAGGGACTTTTGTTAAATGATGTAACGCACACACACTCACACACACACACATGCACACACACACACATTTTGTGTGCCATGCCTGCTTGGTTGTTCCCATTGGAGTGACAGTGACTGAATGGATTTTTGATCAGTTGGGCTCCGGGCTAAGAGGTCTCTATCAGTCATCCCAGGGGAGAATAGAGCCTGTGTGTCCTCTATCCTGTGTGTGTGTGTGTGTGTGTGTGTGTGTGTGTGTGTGTGTGTGTGTGTGTGTGTGTGTGTCTGTGTGTGCGTGTGTGTGGAGAATAGAGCCTGTGTCCTCTATCCTGTCTGAGTCCTGAAGGAGTTTGGCAGACACACAGATCAAATGTGTGTCATAACATCCAGCGTAAAGCAACTGAAAAGAAAAACCCACAAAATCACCACTGGCTAGTTTAATTATACAGCTGCATCGCTGCCAAACCCTCAGTCATGGACTATTGCCTGATCCACTGTCTCTCTACCTCCCTCCCTCTCTGGCTGTCCTTCCATCTCTCTCTCTTCTCTCTCTCTCTCTTTCTCTCTCTCCCTCCTCCTCAGGAGCTGATTACTGCCTGGTATATCGGTTTCCTGGTGTTGATCTTTGCCTCCTTCCTGGTCTACTTAGCAGAGAAAGACGTCAATGACGACTTCTCCACCTATGCAGACTCCCTCTGGTGGGGAACGGTCAGTACCAGCAAAGACTCCATAAACAAACACCACACACACACACACACACACACACACACACACGCATACCAGCAAAGACTTATCCCAAGGCTCCATACACCGCTGGGTAGCATCACTCCGGTTTAGACACGGGACAAATGCATCACATACCCACAAAGACTTATCCCAAGGTTCCATACACCGCTGGGTACACCGCTTTTAGCCATGCCGGCTAGCTAATCAGGAGTCGTGTAACACAAAGCCCTCAGCCATCAAGAGGCTTTCTATTGATGTAGCTGTCAGCCTTGGCTTTTAACCCTCTGTAGCTGACCTGACAGTTTTGTCCTTCCTGAGGTGCCATGATTGCAGTTTAGGGTGAGGTTTGGTGTCAGGTGAGTGGCACACAAATAAACTAGTTAGAGCTTCGCTGTGTAGACCTCACGGTGTAGTACTACACTACTCACTGCTCTGTAAATGAGGCATAGTTTCTGTTTTGGTGGAATAACAGTCGCAAAACTCATTCTGTTGTGTGACATAAAATCTAAATGTGACACCTTGATGAAGAAATGAGGTCATGTTATTTTTGGAGATTACACAAATTCAGTTCTGTTCTGGGTCACACAGTACAGTGAAATTCATCTGTTGGCTTTTAGCCTTAAAATTAAAGGCTTGTTTATTAATAAATATAATAATATTGTTTAATGTTTATTATAAGGCTTATTAAAGGCTTTGTTGTGTCTGTGTCTGTGTCTGTGTCTGTTCTGCTCCTACAGATCACCCTCACCACCATCGGTTACGGCGATAAGACCCCCCACACCTGGCAGGGACGCCTGCTCGCAGCTGCTTTTGCTCTTCTCGGGGTGTCCTTCTTCGCTCTGCCTGCTGTGAGTCTGCTTCCCATGGGCCCTCGTCTCCATCACTTTTGCCACATCACCAATCATAGTTGAGCTCATTGTGTTGTGCCGGTTCCTCCTAGGGGATCCTGGGGTCAGGATTTGCCCTGAAGGTACAGGAACAGCACAGACAGAAGCACTTTGAGAAGAGACGCACACCTGCAGCCAACCTCATACAGGTAACGCCCTTATGTCTAAATGCTGGTGCAATATGTCTTATTCAGGCAGGGTCCAGAACCCGGCGGTTCTTTAAGGTGGAGGGTTTGATGTAGAGCAGACCTGGGCAAAGTGCGGCCCGTTGGCTGTTCCTGTGCGGCCCGCGGAGGTCAATTGTAAATTAGGAATCAAACGTAAATACTAGTGCTGTCAGTTTAACGCGTTATTAACGGCGTTAACGCAAACGCATTTTAACGCCGTTAATTTTTTTATCGCGAGATTAACGCGATTTAAAAAAAATATATTCTTTTTTTTTTTTTTTTTTTTTTTTTTAGATTAACGCTCTTTTTGGCCTCGCAAACTGTGTAGTAGGCTAACGTTACAGTTTGAGTGAATGGTGAGCGCGATACGGCGAAATGGATGATAAAAAGCTTCTGAATGGAAAGTTTACTTTTAAAAGTTTTGTTGTGCAAAAGAAGCGAGCTTCACTGTTGTCTGAAAATGTCAACAGGCAGCTGGCTGAAAGCAAAGAAGTAGTAGGCTTACCTTTTATTGGTAACCTAACTGTTACGGTTAATTGTTTCTGAAATAAGAGGCCTGATTGCTATGTTCCCAGAAAACTTGAAACAAATTAAATATTAAGCCATGGTTTAACTGCACTATAGGCTCAGTCCTTGTTTACCTGAAATGTGCACTTTCTAATTTTATTTTGTACCGCCCTGTTTGGCAATGTTGGTTTTCAATAAAATAAAACATTTGCATAAAGCAAGCCAATCCACTTTTCCATGTTGATAAGGGCATTAAAATAAAAATAAAATGATGGAAAAAATGAATAAATGAAGGGACATTTAGAATAGATAAAAATTTGCGATTAATCGCGATTAATTTTGAGTTAACTATGACATAAATGCGATTAATCGCGATTAAATATTTTAATCGTTTGACAGCACTAGTAAATACCTGTATTTATTATACGGCTCTTCAGAATGTTCCAAAAAGTTCCTTTGATTTGAATGGGCCATCCCAACGTTCGCAGGTCTGTAATTTCTTTATATTCACTGCTGCGAAAAATGTATGACTGCTGTCATTGGCAACAGGTTTTGTGCTACTAATTCACATCTTTCATATCATTCCGCAACGCAAGTAGTCCGGTCATTTAACGTAACTGAAAGTCAATGAAACTTGAAGTCAGAAGGTGGGTTGCTTCGCATTTGCGTGAAGAACTAAACAGCAACAAAATCATTAAAAAGAGGTATTTTGGAGAAATGTCTTCTATTGTTTTGGCAAGTAACCGTATAATAAGCGGGATATTTTTGTATTTCCGTAGACCTACATTCGTGCGTGTGGGCGTGCCTGCGACCAATTGCGCTGATAAAAATTGATATTACTATTAATTTCTATACTTATACTATTGCATTGCAAGCTTGCTCTCGTGTGTGTGTGTGTGTGCCATGTGTATTGATCGTCTGGGAACACCTTTAATCAGGGGCGTTTCTAGGATTAAAAGAAAGGGGGGGCTTAGCCCCAAGGGGAGTGGCTTGTTTGTGCGCAGAGCGCGCAGCAATTATTTTTTGGGGCCCATTTGGGGCCGCGGATATCCATTGTTTCAGACAGTTCATAGATTGTTTCAATCAGAAAGAGTGTGATTTTGCTCTGTTGTTTTGCTTGCATTCAGTATATGATAACACAAGAGACAGAATTTCAAGGTCATAGTGAAATTTGACAACACAAATGTGAACTTTTCTCAAATAAAGAGAGAAATAATTGTCCTGCTTGTAAAGGAAAGACGGATAAACTTGCTTTCCTATCCGCTCCCAAATACTAATTCTTGAGTTGTTTACTTGTTTTATTATGAGCAGAAGGGAATACGATTTTGATCAACATTTACATCTATTTTGTTGTCCCTGTAGTTTTTACATACCAGTGATATTTTATGCTCATTTGGACACTATCACTGAGATAAAGATGAACTAGTTCAGTGTCAAATACCATTCAATGGGAAAAAAAAACATGAATAACAAAATTTAAAAAACACGTTTCAAGAACATCTTAATTATCAAATGATAAATATTGTATGATGGGCTGAAATGGAAGGCACCCAATGCATTCACTAAAATCAAGTCAAACTAGAATTCACTAGCATTAATTGATTATAAACAACAACATTCTATAGGGACTGAAATTATTGTTTCGAAATACTAGAGAGATATATTAATGCAAAGAATAGACAGATGTCGATAGTTATTTCTTGTATTTTGAATTCGCCCGTTCACACTCTTGCTCACTGGAGACAGTTTCTAACAAATTAGCTAGCTAGCTAGCTTAGTGTTAACTTAGCCCGCTACAATATTCCCTTAATTTACCTCAAGTAAACCTACATTTAAGCAGGTAACAATCGTTAACAACTACAGATAGCCACATTCTGTAACTACCCGTACTTACAATTTCACTCCTTGCATCATTTACTTTGAGCTAAACTCCTTGGCTATAATCCTGGCTGTCGTTGAAGAGACGTTACTTGGCAGAGTGAGAAAGCCAGCGCAGCAGTCTCCGCAAGATCCCGGGGTTTATATCGTTAAGTATGATGATAGGCTATTGGATTGTAATTTGAAGGGGGAGAAAACATACAAACCAGAACGCACGCACCTATGTAACATGTTAGAGTTATAAATAACTTGTCCATGTGAGAAACAATTGTTTAATTTAATGACATCACCAAAATAAAAAATAAATATATATATGCCAATAATGCCAAATAATTTGGGGGGGCTGAATAACTGAAATTATTGCTGCAGCCCCCCTAAAATAGGCCTAACGACGCCCCTGCCTTTAATACTGCAAAAACATGCTCATTTTCAAAATCGTTTTGGTGAATGTTGATTAAATGTTGATTAAATAATGTTGCCGTTTTTACTATGCCTGCACCAATTTTTTTTGATAGCCTAAATGCAACATCTACTCTTACCAGTAGCAGTTAATCAAAACCATACAATTTAATGTTTTTTTATAAAGAGATACAACTTATATTGAGCAGAATTGAGTTCAGCCTATTGGTCCGGCCCTCCACAACAGTCCCACTATCTCATGTGGCCCCTTGGGGAAATGAATTGCCCACCCCTGATGTAGAGCCTAAGGGTTCCTGTATAAGCACAAGACATCTGGTGCTGCATCATGGGAACTTTTCTGAGTGGCTTTGCTTACATTTCTGCTTGCTGATACTATATGATAGTATAGTATATGCTGATATCTAAACACTGTGAGACACAAAGAGATCATTCTTTTCCAGATCACAGAGAAGTGTGTTTAATTGTAATTGTATATATGTGTGTGTGTGTGTGTGTGTGTGTGTGTGTGTGTGTGTGTGTGTGTGTGTGTGTGTGTGTGTGTGCATGCGTGCGTGCGTGCGTGTCTTCTTCCCTCCCTGCCAGGCTGCATGGCGTCTGTACTCCACAGACGCCCAGCGTTCGTACCTCACAGCCACCTGGTACTTCTACGACAGCATGCTGCCCTCGTTCAGGTACGTAGCCCAGCCAGTGAGCCCCATCCCTGGACGGATCCATGCTGCCATGTGCCACCTGCCCAAGTCATTGCTTCCCCCATCAATTCATGTCTACTCAGGGGAGAGATGTGTAGTATTGGAAGTGACAGATTATGTTGATGTTTTCCGGACATATTGTCAATAGAGAGTGTTTGCCCTTTGCATCGTGGTGTGTTGCCATATAACCTATGTCTACAGATCTTTGGATTTTAGGAGGCTTTTTTAGTGTTACACGCTCACACACACACACACACACACACACACACACACACACACACACACACACACACAGACACACACACACACAGATGTACCGACTCAAACACACACATTCATGGGCACACTCATGGGCACACACTCAAACACACACACACACACACACACACACACACACACTCAAACAAAGATGGACACACTCATGGACACACACACACCCACACACAGACCAACTCAATTCATCAACATGTAATTATCTTGCATTGATAATTGATAATAAGCTTGCAAGCTTATTTAGTTTATTTGGTTATTTAGTCTAGTCAACATTCTTCTATTTTTGCAAAGTTTGAAGCCTTTATTTGACTAATTATGATTTATTTTGTACAGATGGGGATGAATACTGTCAAATAATTTCAGTTGCACTACTACAGAGACATATTTCAAAACAGAACAAATAAAATAGTTCAAACATCAATATAGCAAAAAAAATCTGTGATGATTGGTGTCTTTTGACATTTCCCAAAAAGCACATTAAATTACTTGAATCAAACCAGCCAATTACTGAGCAAAATCCCCATCTTTCCAAAAAAAAACCTGCTGATGTATTTGTTTTGACTTTAATTTTTCTTGATTTGTTGTCATTTATTTTTTTCCCTTATTTTGTTTGCGTGGGTTGTTTGTTTTTGTTTGTTTGTTTGTGGCTCAGGGAGCTGACGCTCCTGTTCAGTCACCTTCAGAGGCAGCGTAGCACCAAGAAGGTTCTGCTCAACTCATACCACACGCTGCTGTCCGGCCTCCGGCCCTACAGCTCCCCCTATCTGTCAGGGGACAGGTACGCACGCCACTGCTGCTGCCGCACTCCAACTCTACAGGACCCCTGACACAGGCACACACACACAGAGATACACACACACACACATTCACATGTACAACCAGAGATACACACACACACATTCACATGTACAACCACACACACACACACACACACACACACACACACACACACACACACACACACACACTCACACACACATTAACACACATACAATTTCAGACACCATGAGTACTACACACAATCTGCACCTACACACTAAGACAATATATACTGAAAGTTTTACACACTGCATACTTACATACACAGAGACACACAAAACTTTTGTCCATATTGATAGAAAAAGAAGTAAGCAGGGGTGCGAATCTTGAGGATGTTGTCATAATGAAGAGTGACCAAAGATCTGCCTGATCAGCTGTTTGTGTGAGCAGCACACTGCACATGAAAGCAGATTTTAGAACATGGCTATATTGTTTTTACATTCATCAAATTGTGTTTACCTAGAGGAACTGGCTACAGGAATAAACCCTCATCAATTGTGTGTGGAAAGACAGTTAGGGAACCTCTTATCACGTGGCACGAGAGTCTTGGCTTCTGGTTGTGTGTGGGTGTGTGCAGTGCTTTGTGGTGTAACCCATTTTACTAACACTGCTCTTAATGTGTTTGTGTGTGAATGTGAATGTGAATGTGAATGTGAATGTGTTTGTGTGTGTTTGTGTTTGTGTGTGTTTGTGTGTGTTTGTGAATGTGAATGTGTTTGTGTTTGTGTGTGTGTGTGTGTGTGTGTGTGTGTTTGTGTGTGAGAGAGAGAGAGAGAGATAGAGAGAGAGAGAAAACAAAATTAGAGAGATTGAATGGGAGAAATGTGAATGTGTGTGTGTGTGTCTATGTGTGTGTGTCTATGTGTGTGTGTGTGTATGTGTGAGAGAGAGAGAGAGCGAGCGAAAGTCTCCTTGTGTGTTTGGTCTGCTTGTCTGCCATCTCTTTTCACCTTTGTTCATCACTATCACTCATGACATGCACTCTCTTCCTTCTCTCTCTGTCTGTCCATCCCTCCTCTCCCTTTTCTCCAACTTTAATGTTTCCATCTACATCTCCAATCATCCACCCTTCCATCCATCCATCCTTATCATCTTGTCACATTCAGGAACGCTGACGTCACATGCAGGTGTGTTGGTGCTCTGTGGCCAGATGCTGGCTTATATGGTTGATGGGCATTTTCATCAAAGTTTATTTTGTGTGGCGTTTGCACGTCTTGTTTGGTTTTCTTTTTCCTGGATGAAGGAAGCTTAGATCTATGGACTGATGTTGGTATTGACTAAAGTGTAGAGAACAGATTGACTACATGTAGGCATGTGACATCCTAACTTAGGCGGAGGATCCACGGATCAGAGAGACAGTCCCATGGGTTCATGTGCTGGGGAACCGAGGCATGCTCATTGTCCACTGACCTGACCTGACCTGCTTGCCTCTCACAAGACACTTCTTCCCTGTTTCCATGCCTCTGCATTTCCCTCTTTCCCCACTCTATATCTGTCTCAACCCTCCTCTTAACAATTGATAAGTTGATCAGTTGATCAATCGATCAGGACACAGTTACCATGACTGGCCTTGCCACAGTGTTAACTAGCACTAGCAAAATGGCATCTGTTCCTGGATCAGTTGTTCAAATCTAGAGAAGAAGTCTTGAACTCCCATCAGGCGGAACTCCCCAATCCCCCCCCCCCCCCCCGCCCCCCTCACACCTCATGCCTCTCCCGTCTCCTCCTCCACTCTCTGGCTCCACTGCTCCCCTTCACCTGTTCCTCTGCCTTGTGTGTCTCCTCAGTCAGCTCGTTTCTAAAAAGCGGGGTATCTTCCGGATTCACGCTGGCCGCAAGCAGAGGTATCCAACGGCGATGCTGCACAAGCAGGGCACGCTCTCCAACTTGCAACCCACCAACCCTGCACCCCCAAACCACTCCTGGTTAATATCCAGGAATCTCCCAACCTTATTGGTTCAGAGCAATATAATATTTCCTTATTAGGAAACTCTTATCCTGTCAAAAAGCTCCCAAATTCTAAACGTGTAGAATTTGTGGACATTCTGGGTTTGAATATTCTAATCTGGAACATTCCCCATTCACTGTGAATGGACCTCAATGTTCTGCTCTGGTTCAATAATGTTTAGAAAGCTACTTTAATGCATGAACAACATAATGAATTAAAGCCTAATCTGAGAAGCAAAGACATTGTTGGATGCTCAGAGCATTGCCTGTTTGCAGAGCAGCAGCAGGAGCTCTGGTTTGCAGTTTTCACTTTGCCTGCGTCTTTGGGTCAAAAATACACCATGAGTTCAGGTTGGATGGCAAATGCTGAAACATTTGGAGTTCATGGTTTATTTGGTCTGAATGTCAGCCTGGATGGGCCACAAATGGCCTGGAGATTCAGTGTACCAAGTGTCCTTTAATAGACTTTGCATCCTTCAAAGTAGGGATGCACCGATACCACTTTTTTACAAACCGATACGAGTACGAGTATTTTTATTTGTGTACTTGCCGATACCGAGTACCGATACCGATACTTCTTAGATTTGGTCTCCATGAAAGTGCAATTAATTTGGAGGCAGATTTTATTTTATCCTCTGCAGATTATGTCAAGCCTATAGTACAAAATTAACAGAAGGCTATCCCAAGCCAAAAATAAACAGAGCTTTCTGGTTTTAACACACAAAAAAAGCCTTCAAACAGACAATATCATCACATTAGACTAAATGCAAATATAACCAAGTAAGGCAATTCAATTTGCTGCATAGTTAACAACACAGTCTGCTTAACAAAAAGTGAACAGAACTATTACTGGATTAGCACAAGAGCACATTTCAGTTACAAAAGGATCAGAAGAATCTCCTGCTCAAGTACACAAACAATCACTTAACCTATGTGGCACAGTCTTTCTCTCTACCTCTCTCTCTCTGTGTGTGCGCGTTTTTTTCTTTTGCAAGACGTCAGTTAAGATTGGTTGCTTCGGTCTTGCGCCACTAGCATCAGTGAACTCTGTGTACTTAGCACTATGGTGTGTCTTTAGATGTTTAATCAAATTGCTTGTGTTAAACAAAGTACTTTCCTTTCCGCCCCTCGACACCGTAGCAGTGCAGATCTTACACTGTGCCTTACTCCTGTCGTCGTCATTTATCTTAAAATGAGCCCAAATCGCCGTTAAGGCAGCACAGCGGAATTGCTAATCGCTAACGAGATGCTAGCAGCTAAATTTAGCGAAACCTGTATACTGAAATACTTTGACACTATGACAAACTTTCCTAACACAGTCAAACATCAAGCAAATGCAACACAAGACGGCAAATAAGCTACTTACTAGTCTGGCAGAGAGTGGTAGGACAGGTAGGACAATAAATCACATTTTGTGTCAGCATAGCCCGGCCAGTTTGATGCAGTGAAATACTGATGAGTGGTATCGGTGCTTGGTATCGGCAATTCAAAAACGAGTACGAGTATTTTAAGGAAGTATCGGCACCGATACTGGTATCGGTATCGGTGCATCCCTACTTCAAAGGATGCACTACTTAATAGTCTTAGTAGGCTACTTAGACTGATGACTGCATAGTTAAACCTTGTCCTGCACTGAAGCATGTTATAGTATCTTTGCCTGTGGCATGGATGAGCCGTTCAGAGAATGTAAATGGGTGCATTGATGATCTCTTGTATTGCCTAATGCATTTGCTGTGGAAAACTGATGAGAACTTGTTTCTGGACCGTGTTGCATGTGGTCAGTTTCCTAGAGAATGCATATTTGCCCAATTCGGGTCAGATGGAAACAAGTTTTTTATTTAGATTTTTCTGTTTCGAAGTTCTAGGATTTTCCAGGACTTTCATGGACCTCTGAACAGCTTCCTGAAGAATACCTTTTTTTTTTTTTACGCATATTAGCGGCATGCACAGGATTAATTCAACTCTCTCCCCCCTCCCCTTCTAGTCCACCTGAGCGCTTCAAGCCAAAATGCGAAAGTTGAAATGCTATTTCTGCAAGCGCTTCCCTCGGCTCTTAAAATATTTATACAAACTGCTGACCGAACATGCCGAGCATATCACAGGACACCATGGGGCATGATGAATAAGATCTCCCTTGTTTGCTCAGCCGTGATCGTATCGGCATCACAGGCCCAAGCACCAAGTGCTTTTGTCAGTGAAATTTTAGCCATGTTCTTCGTGGACCACAAGAAGTAATTCATGGTGTGTGATGCTTGGAGAGTTTAGATTATCTCATGGAGCGTTTAACTCTTTTTTCCCCTTTTCGGATTGCATTTTGTCTGTCCGCCACCATCCGAAACTAAAAGAATATGTCTTTTAACATATTAAACCCTTAACCCTGAAACCCTTTAACATATTAAACCCAGTCAGTCTGTCTGTTTATCTAACCATTCTGTTGTGTGTCGTCAACCTTGGCTAATATATATGTTTGTATGTTTTTCAAACGTGGACAAAGTATGCAGAAGGAGGACCAGTTATACATAATGAGATTGCATGACTTGATGTAATATATTTATGTTAACATTGACTGGCTTGTGCTTCAGCTGAGAGACAGTGAAATTACCTGTCTTGCATGATTTACTCATAACTTCTTGGAATATGCACTCACTTGTGTGTCTCTTGTGATGGCAGTAGTAAAATGGGATTTCGAGACCGGATAAGGATGAACAATTCCCGTTCATCCCAAGCCATCCGGAACAAGGCCTCACCCTTGCCTCCTGGAACTGATCGGCATTCGCCCAGTCAAGACAATGTTGCCGAGGCAACTAGTCCGGGAAAGGTGCAGAAGAGCTGGAGCTTCAATGACCGCACCCGCTTCCGCACATCGCTACGGCTAAAGCCAAGGCCTCCAGTTGATGGTATGGCATATGGTGTGCACGGCATTCCTTAAAGGTGCTATATGCAAGAACATTAAACTTTAAAACATTAAAACAACTTTACAACATTAAAAAAACAACTAAAATAACGTGAATAAACTAGATGTACCACATAGCGGTGTGTAATATGACTGCCACATGAAGTGAGAGAATGTGCAAGGATGAAGTGAAACTAGGAAATAAAAACAGTATTGAAACTATATATAAACATAGAATAATATATATTTATATATACATGTAATATAACCTTGTAAAGACTGACATATCCAATGTTAGGCTGAAAATCTTTAAAAAAAATTAAGTTAAAGGATCTTTTGACAAAATGCAAAAAACAATTACATATATAATGTTTTTTTGTATCATATTTGATACATCAGACCTTTATGACAATTTATTAATTTCAAAATATTTAAGACACCAAAACATTTTGGAATATTTCATGTGGGTTGGTTCTTTTTTTCAAACAGGAACCTTTTTACAACCTTTTTATTTAGCATTGTTTTGACTTATTACAGTGCCCCCTGTGGTCGAATTATGCAATATTTTAGCACCACCTTAGTAAGGTACAGTATCCTGAGTCATCATGAATTGCAATTTATTTATTTAAGCCTCGGAAAACACATTGAGGAATAAGACCCTCATTTACAATGGTGCCGAGGGTACAATGAAGAGTTAATACATTGAAGTAAAAAAACAATTAAATAAATAAATGTGCATATATATAAAATAATACAGGAATACAAGGGGAAAGTTCATAAACAACAATTTTAAAGATTCAATAAAATACTATGGTTAAGTCAACTAACAGTTACAATCACTGCAGGAGAAGTCAGTTGTAAAGGAGATAAGATTCGATAATTCCCTTAATGAAATAAATGTGCACAACCTTAAAGATTTTTGGAGCTCATTCTAAATGTAGGGTGCCTAATAACAGAAAGCTGTCTTCCCCAATTTAGTGTTAACATGACAGTTTTTCAGACAGGGCTGGCCAGCCAATCTTGTTATACAGAGTACAGTGGTGTGTGCCATAGCAGTCTCCAGTGATAAAACGCAGAGTAGAATGGTATACAGCATCCAGGGATTTCAGTGTGCTTTGGGATGCATTCCCATAAATAACATCACCATAGTCTAAAACTGAAAAACAGACTCAATAATGCGTTTTCTGGCTAGGAAAGTGAAGCAGCACATATTTCTATAGAGAAACCCCAATTTTGTTCTTAGCTTTTTTACGAGGTGATTCACATGTTCTTTAAAATCAAGCTTCTCATCAACCCAAATGCCTAGGTACTTATAGCTGGTGACCCTTTCCAGAGCGGTACCATTTCTAGAGCAGAGTTTTACAAAGACACTCGCTGTATCATATTTCATACTTGATATATTTACCTTAAATACCTGATGTATCATATTATATTTATATACATTTTCATATATAGATAGATATCTTTCAATGTAGACATTTTTCATGCCTCCACCATCCTGGCCGAATTGTTTGGTTACTTCTGCGATGGAGAAGAAGTAGGGGTGGACAAACCTAGAGATACAGTACCCCCAATTTACTTGGAGTGTGGAGTATGAAATCATTGGCTCGCTAGAAAACAGATAGCCAGACTAGCATATAGCACCTTCAAAGTACACTCACTCATGCAAACCCTAACACACATGCATGTGCACAGCACACACACTTCTCCCTTACTCTTCCTGTTCCTGTTATCGTCTCACCATGGCTCACTCCTTTACAAACAGTCAAATATGTTTATCTGACTGCCTATTCATAGTAGGTTCTCTCTTTCTCTCATGGTAATCATATTCTCATGTTAATCTCTCTCTTTCTCTTTCTTTCTCTTTCTTTCTCTCTTTCTCTCTCTCTCTCTCTCTCTCTCTTTCTCTCTTTCTCTCTTTGTCTCTTTCTCAGTGGAGGCAACAGGAGAGGAGAGCACAGAAGATAAGCCCTACTGTGATGTCACCATGGACGAGGTGATCCCTGCTGTGAAGACTCTGATTCGTGCCGTCAGGTGAGTCCCACACTGACACAGGTGTCCCGCCTCACACTGACACAGGTGTCCCGTCTCACACTGACACAGGTGTCCCCTCTCACACTGACACAGGTGTCCCACCTCACACTGCCCCCTCTCCCCTCAAATGCCGTCAGGCGCAACCCATACAGAGACACTGGCCCTTCTCCCATAACCCCCGGCTCCCTGTTCCAAAACTTGCTGGAAAGTGGAATGAGAGAGTTGATGCGCTGCCTATACTATAGGTTCACCAGGAAGGAGGAATACCCCACAAAGTTATTTTATAATTAAGGGAATCATGCCTTTATGATTGAGTTGTTTCAGACAAAAGCATTTTTCTGTGAGAATGACAGGACTGTTTCAGAGAAAAAAATCTCAGGGGGGGCAATTTTTTTAATAATGATTAAGGCGACCCATTCAGTAGGTACATTAAACAAGACAATTGTATCAATTTGTTGTTAGCTGATTAACTCATACAACAATACCTTTTTGTCCACTAGATGACAGCACACAACATAAAGATTTCCCTTCTAGCTTCATAGAGTAGCTAGTTACAGGTGGAAACCTATGGAAGAAAGTTGCATCCAGGAGCCTTCATAAGCAAACATGATGTGGCTCCACATTAAATGATCCCACTTTTTCATTATCCACATGTCTCAAATGTTGTACGATGTAACATAGCTTAACAGGACACATGATATGTCCAGTAACAACATAAAGAAGGTCAAAACCAACAATATTTATTGACTGATCTTGAAAGTATTGGCTTACAAGGGCAAAATAAGTCATCACATAGGAAATAACTCTGTGTTAGTGCAAGAAGCGAACATTCACACTGTGAAACCTATGAAAAGTGACAGTGGTATATAGACATACAGACCGCGTTAGCCACTTCACAGCCTGCTAGCCACGATTTTCTTTCGTTCCGATTCTATGATGTAGGATTTTCCCCCCTTTGTAGAAACATGTTGAATGGATACATTTGGTCTAGGAAGTCCTAATTGTTTTGTTGTCAATTTATCTTCATTAATACACCGACTTAAAAAGAGTTTATTTCAAAGAGCTTTTGTTGCACTGAACGTTAGCCATCTTGACAGAATATGCCTTGACCGAAGCCGTTTGACGTTCTTATACGCATATACGTCCTATTACGTATGACGAAAGCATGGAGGGGCGAGCCCTCCCGGAAGCCATAGAGAATGCATTGAGAGCCCTGTTTTGTGAAAAAAATTGATTTAACATGAGTCAATGAGAGAGGTCTGGGGCGATTTCCATTTCGCCCCAAATCGCCCTAAAAAGGGGAGGGGCCATTGAAGCACGACCATTTGCCTGACTGTTGCCTGACTGTTGCCTGATTGGACAATAACAATCAGAAGCAGATCAGACGGTCTAATGGTAGAATCTGACAGAAAAAAAAACAATTCCTTTCCCCGTAGGCAGTGCGTCGCCCCAATCGCCCTTATGGACAGGCCTGTGTCCTTTAAGGGTTAAACTGTGAAGCTAATGCTAATGCCCAAGAACATTCCCATTTACTGTACATAAACTCTTAATAATAAGAGGTAATTATCATAATGTTTGTGTTTGTATGTGTGTGGGTATTAGGGGTGTTAACACTCACAATATAAGAAATCCATGTTTGAACCATAGCTGAGTTTGGTTGATCTCACAGTTCTGACCCCATCACACAGTGGGTTTGACACAGCAGGCATCTGACAGTCAAGAGAGAAGTGGGGCGTTTTGGTTTTGTTGTAATTAATCAAGTCAACAATAAAAATGCACACATTCAGCAGTTTGTACTCTGCAGATGTAAGCCCTATACTATAGAATAGGCTTCACCAAATCAGAGTCCTTGGGGGTTAAGCACTTTTCTGAATTGGCAGGTAGTTGAAAGGATATCCGCCAATTACTACCTGGCACTGTGAAAACAACCAATTATCAGAAACAAAGAGTAGCATTTTTTTCTGTTTCTGAAACAATGCTGCTGGAAACTTAAGTGATTCTGCATTGTAGTCCATCTGCAGCATACTATTTTGGGAGATATTTTTGTTATGTATTTTCTAGTGCTGTCAAACGATTAAAATATTTAATCGCGATTAATCGCATTTATGTCATAGTTAACTCAAAATTAATCGCGATTAATCGCAAATTTTTATCTATTCTAAATGTCCCTTCATTTATTCATTTTTCCATCATTTTATTTTCATTTTAATGCCCTTATCAACATGGAAAAGTGGATTGGCTTGCTTTATGCAAATGTTTTATTTTATTGAAAACCAACATTGCCAAACAGGGCGGTACAAAATAAAATTAGAAAGTGCACATTTCAGGTAAACAAGGACTGAGCCTATAGTGCAGTTAAACCATGGCTTAATATTTAATTTGTTTCAAGTTTTCTGGGAACATAGCAATCAGGCCTCTTATTTCAGAAACAATTAACCGTAACAGTTAGGTTACCAATAAAAGGTAAGCCTACTACTTCTTTGCTTTCAGCCAGCTGCCTGTTGACATTTTCAGACAACAGTGAAGCTCGCTTCTTTTGCACAACAAAACTTTTAAAAGTAAACTTTCCATTCAGAAGCTTTTTATCATCCATTTCGCCGTATCGCGCTCACCATTCACTCAAACTGTAACGTTAGCCTACTACACAGTTTGCGAGGCCAAAAAGAGCGTTAATCTAAAAAAAAAAAAAAAAAGAATATATTTTTTTTAAATCGCGTTAATCTCGCGATAAAAAAATGAACGGCGTTAAAATGCGTTTGCGTTAACGCCGTTAATAACGCGTTAAACTGACAGCACTAGTATTTTTCCCTATGTAATATCTGTAATCCCTGGTAAAGAATGCATCGGGCCAAGTGAGACGTGTTAGTGCAGCTGTTAAAACAACTATACAGTTCCATAACAGGAAGGGGATCTTTACAGCACTAGTAGTTCACATGTTGGGAAAGGGAGGTTCTCTCTGTGTTTGTGTGGACTGGTGGTGTATGTGAAAGAAGGTGTGTGTGTAATTTTGTCTATTTCTGCGTTTAATTTACTATATATACTATGTATAGTATTCTATAGAGAGATATACTGTATAGTATTCTAAAATCTATTCATTTTAGTAAGGTGTTCAGCTATTACATCCCATGTGACAAAAACAGAACTAGCACAGAGAGAGAAAGAGAGTGAAAAATACACACTCACAAACACGGACAAGTTTCATAACATTTCACTGAGGGAAGCAAAAAAAAAATGAGAGTGCCAGCAAACATCTGGGTGAGAGGCAATGGAGGCCGAAGTCCCTGGGGAGGCTGATGGCATATTGAAGCAGATTGCCTGGATGTGAGTCATCTCCTACTACTTGTGCTAGCCGTGTTAGCCTCTAAGTGTTTGTGTGTGTGCGAGTGTGTGTGTGTGTGTGTGTGTGTGTGTGTGTGTGTGTGTGTGTGTGCAATTGCGTGCGAGAACTGTGTGTCCACTGGGCATATGTGTGTGGTGTATGATCGTTTCCATGTTTGTATGTGTGAACGCATGTGTGAGCATGTCCTGTGTGTTGTTGTGTGGAAGTGCTAACATGCCAGGTTGGCAAACACATGATTTCGCTCGAGCTCACCAGTAGTGCTGAAGCATGCAGCGCACTTACACGAGACCCCAGATCACGAGATCTGTTGGAATTTGCTGATGATGAAATACGCATGTTTTGGGTTACCTTCCCACTGAGACTATTTATTGCCCTTACTGCTGATAGGCAACATTTGTTTGAGATTTTGTCCAATTTTCAAAAAAGTCAGTTTCTCATGAAGATATAAGTTACTGTTCAAAAAGGTAGTACAGGAAACATTTATTAACTTGCCTACAAAGTACCTGTGTTTTGTTCTTCATATCATAGTTATAAAACTGTATTTACTCAAAATCGATGTATTTATATAGGGGCTGTGCTGACAAAGAGAAAACCCAGAGACACTTAGGTTCTTAGTGTGTCAACTGGAGTTCCAAACCCACAATACTGACTCAGCAGGTTAGGTATATTTATATATAATTTAGAAATATATTATATTTCCAACTTGAGTAAGGTAAACGACAACATTACAGAGGCTCAGGCCTCCGGAGGGAAAGCCCAAAGAGTATCTGCACACACTCTAGTCCCAAGGCAGTCTTTTAGCTGAAATGCACTATCAACATTTTACTAACACAGTGTCTTCAATCTTTCAGCACAACATAAGACACACACAATTACATTTATTTTCCAAATATTTTCGAAAAAATCATGCGTTAAATAATCAGACCTTCGTGAATACTGTTGGGTTCTGAAGCGGTGTGGCTGGGGACTGGGTCATCCCTCACCTGGCCCGGCCCAAACATCTAAACCGGCACGAGGACTGCAGGCTGCTGAGACGCACAGGTGCGTGGGGACAGCCCGCGACGCGGGGCCACGGTGACGCACAGGTGCGTGGGGACAGCCCGCGACACGGGGCCACGGTGACGCACAGGTGCGTGGGGACAGCCCGCGACACGGGGCCACGGTGACGCACAGGTGCGTGGGGACAGCCCATGACACAGAGCCACGGCGACGCCAGGCTCTCTGCTCGCAGCCCTCCTCCTCCCGCTAAGATTGATGTCCTATAAATAAAAAAGGCAAATTATAGCGTAGTGCTGAGTGTTCACTTTGAAAGGAGGCCTGCCGTTTATCAGCCTGGCCATGGCAGAAATGTGTGGAGTTTGCTGTTCGAGCCAGTAGACATGGGTAGAGGTGTGCAAACTCAAGCAAGCACTCCCACAAAAAAACAACAACAACAAAAAACTTGCAAAGTGCACCTCCTCTTTTTTTTGGAACAAAAAAAATGTTGTTCTTTTTCTGGCTCCGTTATTGAGGGAGTGATTTATTCATAAGAGGTTGCATTGTTCCCCTCGCCCTTGACTCATTTCCTCGGCTTTCCAAAGAAAAAGGGGGAAAAGAGATTTACGAACGGTATTATTAATTTACAGCGATGCGGACCTCTCCTCAGACCTCGATGTCTGGTCCTCACTGGTTTGTTGTTTGACACCTGTGTATGGACATAGTCTACGTAGTAGACTGCGGGA
Organism: Clupea harengus; assembly: GCF_900700415.2. Classification (NCBI taxonomy): domain Eukaryota; kingdom Metazoa; phylum Chordata; class Actinopteri; order Clupeiformes; family Clupeidae; genus Clupea; species Clupea harengus. The sequence goes on along the minus strand of NC_045170.1, from coordinate 8,689,424 downwards.
ATAAGCCGTGATCCTGGCGAGCTGTGAGAGTGGTTAAAGGTTTTCAGTAACGCTCAGCAAGAGGAGGTGAGTTTT
>NC_045170.1:8606849-8681849 GCF_900700415.2 Clupea harengus | reverse complement strand
CGTTCATTACCACCACCATCCCCCTTTTCCTCACCCATATACCCATCTATTTGTAACTTACAAGCAATTGTGGATATCGACTTCTTTTGACATCTAGGTTTTTTATATAAATAAGATTACTTTATACAAGATTTGAAGATTATATCATTTCTTGCTGGTGTTGATTCTGAATCAGTAGACCTCCAGAACAATCAAGGGATTGGTTTTCTGTGTGCTTGATTTGTTTGTTTGTTTGTTTGTTTGTTTTCCTCTGGAAGAGGTCTGAAAATCTGTTTTTGACAAGGCCTTCTCACTCTTTTTTGTGTGGCATCAATTTGTTCAGTTATTTTAGGGGGGGGGGGGGGGGTGTTATTTTGTGTCTGTTTTCACCTGGAGCTGATGCAAGTTGTTTTAGACTTTGCATGGGTGGGAGTCTCTGAGCCTATGCTGAATGTAGCCCTCTCTCCAGGCTCCCCTCTGTCATCTCCTTATTGCTGACAGTGTCTCTGTATTGGGCATTATTGTGGACTGGAAAAAACATGATGGTAATAATAATAATAATAATAATAATGATGATGATGATGATAATAAAGAACTTTGCTGCCTGTTGTGACAAGCACATGCTGGGAGCGCAGAGAGACACATAGAGAGTCATTCCACCAAAGGGTCATCTCTCCCTGTACTCTTGATCTGTCTGTCTGTTGCATGGTTCTACTGTTTTCTCCTGCTCCCAAAAAGAAAGAAGGAATGAAAGAAAGAGGGAAAGAAAAAGACATTAAGACATCAAGCGGAGGCTGGGTTTTGATCAGGACACTCAGGTTTATTCATAGCCAAGTGTGCACGTACACATGTTGTATGTGTGTGTGTGTGTGTGTGCGTGTGTGCGTGTGTGTGTGTGTATCTGAGGGGGTGTGAGAGTTTGGCTTTGTGATGGTGTCTCCATAACACTGAAGACAGGGCAGCCAGGCCTCACTGATGTGGGTTTCTTTTCCAACTTACCAACCTACCAGTCATTCTCAAGAAAGCCCACTCTGCAAAAAAGAAAGATGTGCCAGTACTCCTTCACTCACCACTTCTATAATAGTCAAATTGCATGTTAATTACAGATAGAAGCAAAGATCCAGTGTCATGTGTGGCCACACACACATCCTGTAAAGCCAATAGTGTGAATATTGAGCCTCTCAGGCACCCGTACTGGACTGGGTCTCAGGAGTCGTGGTTTGACCCCTGACCCCTCTGCTCGCCTCTGAGTCCATCTTCACCCCGTACCGTCTTGCTGCATCTCCATTCAACTTTGCATGTTTTCTCAAGCCAGACAGGAAAGGCCAATCAGTATGCCTCCAGTATGAACTCCTGCTGTCTGTACTGTCCGTTCGTTCCTCTACCGTCTGATGGTTTTGGTGCAACATGTTCCTACATTGGTGTTTTTTGTCGACGAGACAGTCTTGACCTCTATACATTCACATGACATGATTTCTACAACTCCCTTGGTTTTATCCGCTTGTTTACCAATTTTCTTGAAGTCCATAAAATCTGACATTTTATGTCTGTCTCAGAATGATATTGCCACGAGGACAACTACATTCTTGGCCATCCATTAAAAACTGACTTGAATAACAGGAAATGAAGGATGTGTCAGCGTTGCATTGGTGTCCAGTGCATGAGCACTTCTCTTAGTAATATCAAAGCACGTGTCTATGGGAAAGTGTCTGGCCTTAGATCCCTCATCACCACCTAGCTCGGACTGGTAAACTTGTGGAGTCTTTTGAAATAACACTTCCAAGTTCACCCCACTCTGTTTCAGTTCCCCTTGTATTCTTCCACTTTGCTGAGACTTAGAGGACTTACTTGATGTTTTGTAGCGTGACAGAGGCATGAAAACATTTCTGCTATGCAGTCTTTTTTACACACATGCTCTTTCTCTCCCCCATCGTTCTGAATCCATTCCAGAATAGCCCCCTCAGGATTTTGCATTCCCAGTTGTAGATTAGCCTCATTACCATGTTTAATTTAAACCAGTTGAAGCCCTTTTTTAAATTTGTCCTGTTCATTTCTCAAAGGACACACATTTCTGCTGCCTAGACAGTTTGATCGGACTGATTTAGAAGATTTTGGTGTGTGAACAGTTATCTCATGTGCCTAGGTGGTTTCCATAGCAGCACTAGATTGTTCCGGACCATGCAGCTAATGTAGCCATCCTCTCTACAGATAAACACCTGGACGTGTTTTATCGCTGTCCAGACCATACATCCCTTAACAATGGGTCCACAGTGGTGATGTAAATTGTTTTTTCATTGGCACACAATGAACAGGTACTTTGCCAGGCAGGCTTGCCTCAGATTCTCGCTGGAGAGTCAACCACGACCTCCATCGCCTGGGTGCTTTTTTTAAAAAAAAACACAGACATCATGTAGGCTAGCTAATGTATATGCACAGAGTTTCAGTGGAATCATCAAGGCTCTGTGATTCTCTCCGCTTCCACGGGTTGCAAACTGAATGAATTTGTGCCTTTCAGATATATCAATTCCTCTTGATTACTACTAGTAGCACAATTAGAATGAAGTTAAAGCATGTAGGAGTCGTGATAGCTAAAAGACTCCCTAAAAAAACTCCCCTTCATTTAAAACTGCAACAGTGCTGCCCAGACAGTGACGGTGAGCTCTGACCACCCTGTTGTTTTTATTCTTCACTTTGACCTCTTTCAAAATCAAAATTGCCCTTTAAATGCTTCAAATGTAAAACCTCCCCAAGCACCTGCACTGCTGACATGCATATTAGAGTAGAACTAAATGTGCTGGGGAGGACACTGAGGGCATGACTGTAGCTGCGTTATGTACCATGTCTAGGCATGTGATGGGCCATGTTAAAGCATGTTACATATTGCCTTGGTTTGCGCACAACTTCTTTTTATACTAAAAGAACGAATAAAGTCCAAAGATGGGCGTATTAGAATAGAGACAAACCACATTGGACGAGACACTGTTTTTGATACTTGAATGCAGTGTGCATGGTCCTTTGCATGTCCCACTTCCCCACCCTCAATCCCTATAAAATCCATCCTCTGTTTTCATGGACATTACTCACACCTGGTCCCCTTATGACATTCCAACCCAATTCCCTTTCTCTGAAGTACTTATGCAGTGTATGGACGTTGTACAATTGTAAAGCAATAAAATGTACACTAAATAAAGAAGTCTTCCATGATGCCCTTTCATAGATTGTTCAAATGCTGACCGTAGCTTTTCAGAGTTTTATATTCTGATGTGGCTATGATCAGCTCAAGACTAACAGTTTCTTTCTACATTGAGAGCAAAAGCCACTCACATAACTAACTTATTTTGTTTGTTTCAATAAAGGTTTTTTCTCAAATGAATGCTGTTGCTGTGCATGATCTTTGAAGGCTAGTTAACAGTCACAGGTCCTGAGATATGTACAATGTGGAAAAGTTACACTCAGATTAACCAACAACATGTATGTGAGTTTTCTGTTGTTTTCACCCAGTAAATTAGATCTCGTTTAAGAGAACAAACGCAGTCGATATTGTTTTTACTAAATGCCCCCTCGATCTATACATGGCTATCCTGCATTGGCACTCTGAGATTCTTCTGAATGAAGAGTGCATTACAAATAAAATTATTATTATTATTATTATCCACTGTTTCGCGGCAATAATTATGGAGCCCTCTAGGGGGCACTGTCTTATTTTGACGTATTCCATGGTATTTTTTCCCAAGCCACAGAGTGGCCGATGACGCGACATGGCAAAATTCAAGATGGCATCTAGTCTTATGTGTTGTAGCGTTAATGCACATTCAGTAAATTACCTGTTGTGATCGTGGTGCAGCGACGCTGAACTTCTTTTGGGTGTGTAGACAATCAGTGTCAAGGGTAGTTTCACTGAAAATTGATGTGTAGTCTACCATAACGGACACGGGTGAGTTGGTTTTGCTAAGAAATCATCAGTCTTGACGAAGTGAACTTTATCTCACCTAGCATAGTTAGCTAGTTAGCTAACGTTATAACATTAACGTTACATGGTCGCTATCAACTTGTTTGTACTTAAACTAGCGCCTTGTTATAATATTTACCGAATGGTTAGTGGTTACACTGTACCATGTAACAAATTGTTTAGCCAATGGGAGTGATCTGTAATGTTGTGTAGACGGTCCATGTCGTCGATAGGTTGTTATCGCCAGCTAACGTTAAGCTATCGATAACCTTACAAAGCCTCCAACGGGTGGCGTTTTTGTTCATTCCAATAATCGTAGACATACTGTTAACATGCTGGCGATGTTCTCTAACTATCTGAGTAATGTTATGTATGGTGTTGTCTTCCTCCTGCATTGGCACCGTTGGACATGCTAGCAGTTACCTATGTTGTTGCCAAACATTAGCCAGTTCACGTTAGATAACGGTAACTTGGTGAATGCATCGGCTCCTGGATAACTTTAGTCACGCGAACGTTGACAATGAAAACAATGAATTTGCCTAACGTTAGCCTTTGTATGAAATGGGAATGCTAGATTAGGTGAGTTAACAGAGTACCAGTTGTCAATCTGAAGAATTAATCTAGGCTAAATGAGATTAACGTGTCAACGGGTTGAATCTTGTTACATGTTCGGTGTTTGGTTCTAATATGGCAACGTGAGCTTTCACCCACGGATGTCAGACCTCTTGTGTTTATACTGTGTTGGACGGGATGGTAACGTAATTTTTTTTCCCCCTCACGCTGCTACTTTCAGGTGAAATAGTCTATCTCTTACAACGGAACATTTCAGAGTCGTAGTTATGTCAGACTAACTCTCAGGCGTGGCGCCTCCGGCAAGGAATTGTTGTGGGATCATGGAGAGTGACTGCCGGATCCCGACGTCGTGCTGCAGGCCCAGGATTCTGGTCCTCCACGCGCTTTTCTGGGGCCTTGTGTCTCTCAGGTGAGATCCTGATGATTGCGTTGACTCATCGGGCGGTTAAAAAAAAAAGTTTAGAGAACTTTATGGATAGAACCTCTCTAATGCACGTTTCTCTACAGGGTATTTGGGGCCTCGTTACTCTCAATGGATGACAAGACAACAGGTGAGCATTGTGTAATAGTAATTATGTGAATGTGAAGCTTTATTTTCCTTGTCCTTTATCCTAACGGGATTACATCAAGTCATATAGTGGTACTTAGACAGAATGTGCTGATTCTGTTTTGCAGTAACAAGGCCTGTCACCACTCCTTGCTGGCAAATGGAAGAATTTGTGGTGGCCTCAGAGTGCTCAGAATGCAGTGCCTTTCACGCGGTGAGAAAACCAAACTTTCATGGATCTTTGTATTATCCTCACCCAGGCACAGATTATGACACCATGGGCCCCTGGACATGGACATGTAAAAGCCCCCCCCCCCTTTGCGCGTATGTGCATTTTCAACCACAAATAAGAGATGCATAACAGCAACTTCACGCAGATGCTCTGGCTTAGTGGCCCCCTGAGCTCATGCAACCCTGGGCCTGGGCCCTGTAGGCCCGTTTGGTAATCCATCCCTGCCCTCACCCTTGATCTTTCTGTGTTCTTTTACTAATTCTATATGATAGTCATGCCCAGACGAGTCCCTTTATTTTATTTCATGTCTCTCTGTTGAAAAGTAGTTGCTAGTTCAAAGGTCAGTCTACAAAACGTTACTTTATCTTTACATTGTGTGAGTGTGTACACAAAGAATCCCCAGTGATAACCTACAGAGATATAGGCTGTTTGCCAGCTCAGTAATCTGGTGCCTACTCCTGCTCCCTCAGAAGACATGGGCAGTGTGCAGTCTGACGGGATACATAGAGCGGATCAATTGTACCAAGTCCAACAAAGAGGACTACAAGAGGTGAGTGTCCACAAATACACATAACTCCGGAGAGATGTGTAACAACATTATTAACATTCAAACTCTTCACTGCATAGTGATAGTAGTTCAAATATATGTTTTACTATTGTGGCAGACGATCTCAGTGTTAATACCCTATTTGACACAACTATACACCCAAATGAATAGTTATTGTATTGAGAAAACTATACACCTATACATCAAACTATACATCAACATGAATAGTATAATATTAATAATTGTATTAAAACCCTTCTGTCTCCTCCCTCTCCAGCTGTCGCTCCACCCTCATGGAGGAGCATCTCTTCTGGAAGTTTGAAGGAGCCATGTTGGGCCTCAGTGTTGTCTTCGCCCTTGTGGTGGTTGTCAGGCAACGGGCCCTGGACCGCTTGGCGTCAGAGAAGGTCCGCCGGCAGATTGAGTCGATCTAGCACCTGGACCGGAGCCACACCTTCCTTCCCCGGCTCAACAATAGAGCCCACTCTTTCCAGACCCAGACTGTGCTGAATAATTAAATGAGATTGAGACACAAGAGGCCAAGTCATCCCCCCCAAACAAAAACTGACTTGTCTGACCTGGACTGATCCTCACTGACTCAGCTCGTCTGCCTACAGGCTCATATTGAGCATGATTTGGACCTGAATGCTCTTTTATTGCGTCGGAACTGAACTCAGGTCAGACCAGACAGACAAACAAACAAACTCTCCAAACGGTCAGAAGCTTGTTATTCACCTATCCATCCTGGACATATCAAAACATATCAAGACAAACTGCAAAGCCCTTTTGTTGTTTTTATGCAATCTGTGCTCAACCAGTAGTATTGACCTCATTAATTAGACATTACTGGTACAGTGAACTTAAGATAACCAAGGGCATGACTTAACTGTAAGGACACTGTTCATTGAAGTGACTTATTTTATTCACCTGTGAATGTGATCCACTGAGATCATGGTGAAAGAAGTGGACCTCCAACTACAAGCAACCAATACCGTGGACTTTTCAAAGCACAGTAGGCATATTGGATGTTCTCACTAAGTGGACACAGTATTTTGAATCATGTGGACTGCTGGGGGGGGTGGGGGGTGGGGGTGTCTTAAAGAGATGAGAATTTTAAAATATAAGTTAAGTACAAAAATAGGGTAACGTATAATAAATATGAACAAGAGTCTGGTTCAGGTGAAAAAGTGTTGCCCACCTCTCTTCAGATGAGCCTTATTATTTTTCCTCTGGTGTCTTGTGTGCTATATTTAGTCTCGCCGCTTGCAGTGTGATTCATCTTAAGTAGCATGAATGTAGCCTTAAGGCATGATATAGCAGGTCCAATCTGGAATCACTTGTTTGTGGACTTGTGAACTTTTACATTTATGCTATTTACATGGAACCACTGTGCTGTCTTTTACATCCTCACCAGGTGTTTGCATTTGGTGGTTCTGCAGCCACAGTCTTGATTGAAAAGTAATTTGGACAAGTAGATGGTATTATTATTATTATTATTGTCCTCTTTTGATAATGATTTTGATATTCATGAATTAGGCAATATCTGCATGCAGTGGACTCTGTGATTATAAAGTAGTGTTTTTAAGAAAAATAAGTATTTTAAGTATTAAGAATATCATGCAGAGATTTTATTTTTATTTTCCTGCTCCAGCCTCAGGGTACGCTGTGTTAAGGCTGTTGGTTGTGAACACTCACCGGCTGTGTGGTAACTTAACGGACAGATTTAAACATAGTCATCTTCACGTATGTAGTTAAGGTGACTTTGCCAGAGGGTGAAATAACATCCCTTAAAAGACAGTGGGAAAAAAAAAAGCTCTCAGGAGATGTGACTCAGATCGTAGAACATGACGACAAACCTGTCATCCAGGTGTAATCAACCTAAAAGAATCGTTTTAATCTGTTCTTTCAGAACTCGGGTGTCCTGAGTGGCCTCTTTTTTTTTTTTTTTTTCAGGGTTTATTTTTCCGTGTTTCAAGGTTATGCACATGGGCTTTTTTTCCGAAAGGAATCATTTTTTCTTTTTTTTTAAAGGTGGTCCTTGTGATTATCAAACTGAAGCACATTTCCTGTCACTTTACTTAAATTGGTCAATGAAATTCAGGTTTCACCAGTCCAACCATACCAAAGGGTGGCAACTAAAGTTGTTCCGTGTTCATTAACCTTGAATTGTTTTTGCTCTAAAGACTTTGGGAGAGCATGCGTGCAAGAGGGTTGTGCATTTGCATATGTGTGTGTGTGTGTGTGTGAGGGAGAGGGAGGGAGGGGACCCGGGAGGATGTTACATCACGTTCATACCACCTGAGACTGCTCTGTTTTAACCACAGCTAAAAATCCAAAAGGATGTAGAAGACATAATATACTCCGTAACCGCATTGGACAAACAGTTTTACTAATGAACAACTCTGCCCCCTTGACTGTAAATACTGTATTTTTATCAGATGTAACATATGTTTCCTATTGTCTGCAGCGGACAGAGGCTCTATGCTGTAATAAAAAGAATGGGACAAACACTATGTAACCTTGTTTCAGTGAGACACGTGTGATGGGTTTGAGTATCCCAAAGCAGTCCCAGAATTCAGGTGCTAGCTCTGAAGATCGTGTGATTTTGTCATATTATTTAATGATTTATTTATTTTTTTAATCTAAATTCACTTTTGGGCTGAAAAGACAAAGCAGAATAGTGCTTGAGTGCTCTTGCGTTGTGTTGAAACTTTCCCTCGCCTTTTTCGTGAAGTTCATCCAAGTACTTTGGCAAATCTGTTTTTGGCCTTTGCTATTACTGTAAGTGTTTCTAAGTCGCTCTCAAAGTACTTCATCTGTTGTAGTTTTTACTCAGCTCAAAATTTCAGGCACAACGCAGAAGGATGTTACTCTCACTTAGGGCTACATTTTCCCTTCTATGTCAGTGCTTTACATCAAAATAGTATGTATTTGAATTATTTGCAAGTGATCTTTTTTTTTGGCTGCTTCAGAGGTTATTACAAATGGCAAAAATAGAAGAAAGCTCTTTCCTTTTCCAACTGTCTCCCACTTCAGATCACTTTCAAACATAGACAAACCATATGAAATTTGTATTGAGCCTCCACGCTCTAAAGACTGTAAGTCAAGCAGAAGTAAGCAACACAACCAAACGCACAGATGTAAATGCCAGATTGAGAGTGCTATATCATCTTCTTGCTGTGTATTGCCCTTCTCAGAGAAAAAATACTTATTCCACATTTCATGAAACCTGAATAATATGACCACTTGCTTATGTTTTTTTTTATTATTATTATTTTGTTGGACTATCAAACACGTCAGGCAATAATGTAACACTGTTTGTGTCGTCAGTGTGGTTTGGAACCAGATCACAGGCTCTTCAGGAAGAAGTGGCCACACCTCGATCCACGTGGACAGCGGCATATTTGACCATGTTTGTTGTCATGCTTCATAGAGCAGTATTTTTCCACGTTGCACTGAAAGGCAAGTCAAAGTTCGTATTAATGGATGACAATCATAAAATCTCCGGTAGGAAACGGGGAGCTATCGAGGTTACCACTAGGTGCCGCTCCAACTCAAAATGATTAGTCAGGTCTACTTCAGAAATTCCAAGAGTGCAGACAAAACAAACTCATGATAATCAACTGCGGAACACTCCTAGAGTGCTTAATGTAAGAAAGTAAATAATACCAGAACTCTTATCCTGCGTCGTCGTATTCTCTTGCAAACACCCGGAAGACGGTTAAACCGACTTTTCTCCAGTTGGTTAGAGAGTACTAGATGAAGTTCCCGACCTTGGCTACGAGGATTTCCATCCTGAAATAATACAGAATATATTAAATGAAGACAGACTCACTCATTGTCCTGTCGTCAGCCTGCTAACCTGTAACCCTCTCAAAATTCCAATGATCCAATTTGTTAGATTAACCGACTTGTAATACAAAACGAATTCTTGGGCAGCCTCGTAATCATGTCACAAAAACTGTAGGGAATTGACTAGGCTCTGCCTCAAGCAAACAAATTATGTCCATCTCAGTCACGAATCCTGACCAAACAGAAAAGCTGCCATGTCTATTTCAGGCTACATCAGATTGGCTAAACTACTTAATGAAAATACCCATTTTTTGTCCACCCATTAGGCTACTTTTCCGGCTCTGACGATTCTCGAAAATATGAGCTAGCAATGCTCTCATAACTGAAGCTTGAACGTTTAATTTCATGGTGCCACAACCTGTGACATTTCTATGAATTAGGCCTATTTCATGAAAGCGCTTCATCGACTTCATCGAATAGTTAATACATTTATGTAAAAGTATACTTATGTATAAGTAGCCTATGTGACGACCTAACCTATGGCTGGTGTACATTAAGTACCGGTATGTATGTAGGCTACATGCTACGAGGCTAAACGTTTTACTCACCAGATGCACATGTGCCTGTGGCTCGTTAAGAGGTCGTTTTGGAATCATCATATCGTCTGACATTCTTGCCCCTATCTCGGGAAGTTGGGAGTTCATGTAAAAAACTAAGACCAAGATAAGAGACCTTAATGTGAGTTTAGACATAGTCTCAGGTGTGTGGACCGTGAAGAGGGGTTTGTTTCGTGGTCAGGCCGAGGCACAAAAATCCACCTGTTTTGCCGTTTTCAGAATTTGGCGCTTGTCGGATGCTCTCCGAGGTGCTGAACTTATCAATGGGCACACTAACGATTGACCTTTAGCTAATTGTTATCCATATCAGTGCAACCTTAGAAGTATAGTAACTCGGTCTTCTTGGTCATCTTTGGATTCAAACATACTCTACGACTCAACGACTTGCAGTAGCCTAATGATAATTTCCGCTCTAAGCCGCTTTGAATAGGCACGTCAGAGATCTAAAAGGGGAGATTCGAATCTTCAGGTGAAAACGCGTAACGGCCGTGGGGTCTTCAAGGGGAGACCAGAGGCTCCTCTGTGGAATCCTATGGGAGAAGTGCCTCAGTACCCTGAATAAACATCTATTTTTTGAAAACAGTTGGTTTCATAACAATTACACTACCTGTGATATGTACAGTATCTTATCCACATCTTATGGACATACACTTGGCAAATTAGGCCTATCCAAAGGTGCTGGGTTTTGAATGTGTTACTCGCTCTGCGATTTTTATAATCAATGATAATAATTAATTAAAATTAATAATAATGCATTCTATTTATATGGCACCTTTCTGGCAGGAGCCCAACGTGCTTTACATAATACATACATGATAAATAACACTATATTTCAAACAATGCAGCTCAAAGTGCTTTATATTTCAGTCACTTTTAGAGATTAGGTTGGCCTCCTGAATGGCCATGACAGCAGAGCTCTGGAAGCGCAGTCTTGAAGTCCTGAGCCATCTCTCTGACCAAACGCTGGAAGGGCAGTTTATCAGATCAGCAGCTCGGTGGACTTTTGGTATCGAGGTATCTCTCTCTGAGCTACGCGACCAGTAGCCCAGTAGCCCAGCTACGCTTTTGCAGGCAGCCTTGGTAGCGAGCTACTTACTTGGGGCTGTGTCACTTGCAGATTTATGAGCGGTCTGCTTGGTGTTTGCTATTGTTAAGACTCTTCCTTGGGAATCTTCAGATCTAGGCTAGAAAGGTATTCTAGCCGAGGGTTAGCTCTTCAGCTCAGGGGAGTAGGAAAAGCATGGTCTCAGGTAATACGTTATAGCCGAACTAACGAAATAGGCTTAATATAGGCTATTATTGAGGCGGAGAAAAAAGTGCTGAAAACAGTGGCTATGTACAACTATTAAACTTAACCAAACTATTAAATACAAAAATGGAACAAAATGTACATTAAATTGTGAATGTTTTTTTTTTAACCAAACAAAAACATGCCAGACGGACCAGCGTTAAACTCTCCAGCGTCTCCGTTACTGTAATATTTGCACAGTCCTGCACTGGACTCGAACCCTCGGACACCCTTAGACAACCTTGAACACAGCACGATAACTTCCTTGGAAGCATGAACATTATTTTGGTTTAACTTGTTAGTGCAGATAAAATTGCCTAGCGCGCAACATAAAAAACTTAACGCCTACATACTTTGCCAAGTATATGTCCACGGATGACGGCCAAACACTGACGCACTTCAGCGGAGACTCACTGATAATTCCCTGTCGTTCACACTTTCTGTCCTTAGACAGGAGACATAAAAGCCATTTATTCTCAGATCAAAGAAATCTAATGTAAATCTGTACATTAATAATTTCACTTAATGGCAGATGTATTTAATTTACGTTCATTGAGAAATGAAATGTCTTTATTTCCATTTAAAAACTGCGAAGGAACTATAAACGGCTAAAGTAAAATCAGTGGCCATTACTGCGACTTACTAGAGTAAAAATGATGACACTCGTTTATGTGCAGAACAACACACTAAACTCCAAAAAGTCGACTTGTAGACAGTCAGGTAAAGCGTGTGAGTAGTGGAGCTGTTGGTGGAGCTAGCCTATTGCTTCTAGTGAACTGCAGCGCGCGCGTCAGCTATGTCCCCGCCTAGCTCACTTCCTGCTCGCGCGAGTAATATAGATGCGCAAGACTCGCGGAATGTCAAATGGAACAATGTAACGGACCGGAGTGTGAGCCTTAACCGGGGGTTACTTATTAATCCATGTCCAGGCCATAGCCCTACATAAGGGTTGGAAAACGGCAATTCAAGCTCAGGAAACAAGCATAAACTGGGAGGGTTATGATTGGTCCGCATAAGGATTCTGCCCTCGTTTATTGAGAAATAAAAAGACAGGAGCTTTGAAGTTCGTTTACATTTTTATTAAATAAAATAAATCCATATAATCATTGTTTACCAATTACAGGCAATGTTTCAGAACAAAAATATCACATGCAAAACGATTCACGAATGTTACAAGCTTGTCTTGAACCCTGGTCTCACAGAAAGTTTCGCATTCGTCTAGAGACAGAAGGGGCCAAGCGCGCTCAGTAGCAGCGAAGAAAGAAGGTGTTGCACGCGGTGCCTCTCATGCAGTCGCAAAGGCGTCCGATGCGGGGCCCGTGCTTCATGGCGCAACGCTCACCCACATCGCACTGCAGAAATGAAACAAAGTTATTCTGAGATCAACCCAGATAACCCAGGTAATATGCTTATCACAGCGTCCCCACGGAATGACCATTACCAATTTAATCAGTATAATTTACAGTTTTTGTCAAGAACGCGTTGACTTTGAGAGACTTTCCTGTAAAGTTAATTCTGACGGTAAACAGTCCTGTAATTCAAAGCAACAGTGTCAAACTTTAAATCACTTCCTTACCCGTGGGATGACACTTGCTCTTTTCTCCTGTGATATCCGGTTGTCTTGCTCTCCCTCCAAAAGCCCTTCAAGTGCTTCAGCCTGAATGGAGAGGAAAACAAACTCATTAATGATTTCATCAAGTGCAAACGTGACTCCAAATGTTTAGACACGAGGCACTGAAAAGCTTCTACAATCAGTGTGCATGTTCAGTAATTTGGTTAGTGCGCTATTCTAGACTGATGCTTCATACATTTCAGAATAACATACAAGTAAACATCAGGGTCGCACATCAAACATATGCAAAACACTATAGTGAAACACTTTAGAGAGATAAGGATGTAACAGGTGTTCTTACCAAATCCCTGGTTACGTAGCCCAATTGGTACTGGTCATCTTGTGCAGAGATTCGGTTTTCAGGTGACGTTTCACTTTTGCAAACAGTGCTGAAGACAGACAGGCAGACCCCGATGTACACGACTACTCTGGCGCTGTCCATGGTATTGATGCTTGGATACGTAGGAACCGGACGAATTGCTCTCGTGTAAAGTACCGGAGGAATTCTTCCCAAGTGATGGAGTGGTGGAGTGGTGCTTTTCCCGTTTTCTTGTTCTTGCTCTTCGGCTCTTCTATACTTCTGCGTCGCAACTGTCTTATCCTGTTGCTGGGAAACTTTCCCTATTTATGCAGTGCAAGCCCCGAGATGCTCCCCTGCTAACGCAAGTAACGTCATCAGCCCTGTCTCTTCAGGGCGTTTTTTTCTTTCCTTGAATTGGATGAGAAAGCGTCTCTAGGTCAAGGAAGGTAAAAAAAAAAAAATAATAATGTAAGCGAACGCATGATCGGGAAACCTCATGGCGCACATCTATTATTGTCACTGTTTGCTGTTCAGAGGTGGAGGAACTGCGTACTGAAAGATGTATTTGCCTAAAGATAAGATGATAAGGCGCAGTTACATGGCACGACATTGAATGTTTTTTTCTAAGTATTAATTAATAAAGGGATTAATAAAGTATCCATTTATCATCTAAGTCTCATTTATACAAATAACCACAGAGTAGAATGGAATTTAGCAAATGATCTCGTAGATCAATTTTAATATAGCATCCATAAACACACATGATGCAGGATTGTCATTTCATTAAAATGTTTGTTCCTCCTCTAAGGCGACTAACGTGGTACATTATTAAATGATTGTATCTCTTTTTCTCTCCCCCGCTCCCTCTCTCTGTGTGTGATGTCGTATGAATGTTAAGCAAATGTGAACGTTCTAAGTGATTTTCATCCAGTGATGCCATCAATCTTGTCTCGTGTTGATACCCGTGATGGTCATGTTTTCGAGGCTGAACTGTCGTCACATCGGTACCATGCATATTTTCCAAAGTTACATGACCTCCAGAGTCGAGGTACCATTCGAACCAAACTTTAGCCTACTTACTTTACTACTTTCTAACATTGTTCTAAAAGTGTAGGCCTACGCTATGGACGTTTAAAATAGACGCGTATAGATCGACTCGTCATAAAGCAAGTGAGAAAAAAGAGTCCCGTTCAAAAACGGATATTTGGATTACCCAGCGGCATTGCATGGGACCTACACGCGCTTCCCCACCGAGGAGGCAGTGTGCTCCTTTGTGGACAATTAGGAACGGAAGGGCGCAGTGCAATTCCAAGGCACTCACCTGTAGGGTCAGAAAGTTCTAATGGCAGTGCGCACGAGAGAGCTCATTATCCCCTGTCATTGAACATGGCAGCCATTACCAACTTGGGAAAATATTACCAACGTTTCAAAATATAAGCAACATTTTGCAACCCACCATTCAAAAGTAACAATTTTGCTCATGAGGTAGGCTAAGTCAGTACAAAAGGGTACATGAAACTTAGTGCACACTTTATGAACTGATCTAATAAATTACAAACAGAATATTCCCACAGAATATGAGCTAGTCCCTAGAGGGGCGGTAGCAGAAAAAAAAAATATTTCTAGTTGAAAATATCTTCACCAAAGACACATAACTGAGTCGGACTTCAGCTATAACTGCACCGCTATTGTCATGGCAAAATGTTAATAATGTTTTCCAGTCAGCCTTGGTTATAACGTGCGTGAGTCTTCCTCGACACTATGCATGACGTGGCGAAGTTACACAAGGCTTCATTACAGGGTTCATTACTTGCGAATTTGTAAGACGAACGACAGAACTTGTCTCATTAGACCACCCACCAAGGACAGGGGACTCCAGCCACCAGCAAAGGTGTGAAAATGGAAACTAGACAGCAGGATATCGCCTCATGGACCTGCTCAATGAGATGGCTATTACATTAAGAACTATCATTCAACTTTTTTCTTATGCGTCACTGAAACAATAGTGACACTGTTTTCCAATAAAACATGATATACAAGCCACGCCCACACAACTCCCACAGAGCCACAGATTAAAAAAACACACCTTTAGAATTTGATGTTGTTCAGAGGAAGAACACATTGAATAAACAAACAAAAAACTAAAATCAATCATCCTAAATATTTAGAGTGAAGTTCATCTTTGTAGATAATGTTATTCATTTGATAATACAATCATTTGTTAATAAAAAAAAGATTGATTTGGCACTTCTTGTCACCCAAATAGTTAGTCACATGTGTCTCCCATCCAATCTGTTGTAGAATAGAACCATATAGAGGCATCCATAGACAACTGGCTTAAACACTTTAATATCAACCATTCAAGTAATGAAAAAGGGCAGTCAAAGATAAATGCCCTCAAACACTCTGCAATTTAAAACTTTCGCCAAGGGAATGCCTTTGACAAATAGAGGTTCTTCTTCAGCAGAGAGTATTGATTACATGTTTATTCACTGTTGGGGACAGAACTGTCTGTCATGGGAGGAGAGGAAAAGGTGTCTGGCATTTCGGACAGGATGAAGTATGAGCCTTATTAAGTTACACACATGTGTATGTTTACTTTGGTTGTGGCTACTAGTATGTAGAGGGCCACTGCTGAGTATAATTGCTTTACGATGAAGGCAACACACTGTCATGGTGTCCTATGATACATCATTTTACATGAACAAGTACTTTAGTCATTAATGCAGATTTATTTTAGCTACAATTTTGTTGGCTTGAGACTAAAGCATGAACAGTTCCATTGCAACCCAGTGTACGTCTAAAACATATATGAAACCTGTCCAAATCCAGACCATCAGAAGTCAACAGGCTACGGAATACCCGTGGAAGTCATGAACACTCATTGCGGTTTCTTACCGCTTGAAAAAACAAAACAGCCTCACGCCTCAGACGTGCACTGTCACCGTGCCAACCTGCACCCCATTCCTCTCTGCAATTCTAAGGGACAAAGCCTTTAATGAGGCCGGTAAAATGAGAAAAGCAATTAAAAGAGGGGTATTGATTCACCTCCCCCACTAGGCCCAGGCACAGTTTGATTGGCTTTCTCACCCATGATCTCACAGAGGCGGAGGAAGTGCTGAAATGGGGAAGATCAGCCATATTGATCAGGAATTGCTGAAGTCATATGAATGGAGCTCTGCATGTCTTAATGCCACTGGAATGGTTCGTGCCTGAAGTCTGATTCACACACTTTTGACTCCCTCAGGACTCAGAGTGACCCTATGACCTTCGAGACCCTATTCGTCACACAGAGGCACACAGATAGAAATAGCACATTCAGGGACACACTGATATCTGCTTAACCCTACTTCTAGTTCTAATGATCATGAAGGCATATGAGTAGATTAATAAGAAATTAATGTACACAAATCACACAAAGACTTAATTCTGACTGGAATATCTCTCATACTACACTGCATCATTTACTTCCTAAAACCATTTAGATGCACAGCCCAGTGTTAATTTCGTTGACGAAAACTATGACGAAAAATATTCGTTAACGACCTTTTTCCCGTGACTAAGACGAGACTAAGACGTGACGAAAACGGATCTTTATAAATAAAAAATATGACTAAATCTATTTTAACTTTCGTTGACGAGACGAGACGAGACGAGACGAAAATGTTGGTGGTTGACTAAGTCACAATTTTTTTTTTTTTTCTAAACTTGTTTGCACATCATTGGTTGAATGTTGCCCGGTCCTGTATCTATCCCTCCTCCACTCCCTGAGATGGCCAGACATGCAAGTGACGCCCTATGGCTTAACGTTATGATGGCTGAAGTTCAAGCACTCGGTACTGGAAGACAAATAAGAATAGATATCCGGACAGTCTTAAATTATAACTTGACAGAAAATAAAACACAATGCACCGCAATAACCGGAGAGAAACCGTGTGGCTTCAAAATAGATGGGAAGAACACAACAAGAGGCACCTTAAAGCGCACAAGACAACCCTGCCATTTATGCCAAGGTATATTAGCTAGTAACTGTCAATGATAATTAGCTAATGTTAACTAGTTATTCGAATATATTAGCCAACGTTAAGTTAACTTCAAAGGGGCAGTCGAGTGTATAGGTTGTGTCAGCTTGGATAACTAGCTAGTCATTTTCGATTGAAACCTCCCGTTTGGCTTGGCAAATGAGTTCCAAAACGTTTAGCTAGCTAACGTTGGCTAACTATGAGGTAGCATAGCTAAGATACTAGCTATCGATAACTAGCTAGTAAACACATTGCAGAATGGACTATAGGACAGGCCACGCATGACATTAATCAAGAAAAAATAAATGAATATGTGATTGGTTTACATATCCTTGTCTATTTATGCAACTGTTATTAGCACTACTTTCAACTCTCAAACTATCCGTCTAGCTAAATACTGTATGTTGGTTATCAGATTGCACAGCAATTCATATGGAGGATATGTGGTTGATTTAACTAAGGCCAGGTAGGCATAGTAGTTGTATTGTGTTATCAGATCATTTGAATCTTCAAAATCTAGACTTGATATTCTCTTATATTTTAATGATAATACTGTTAATTAAGTATTGCCTTAAAATTATTATTTACATTGAATTCATTGGAATTCAGCTGTAGGCATAGGATATCTGTATCTTAGAGACTAATTGCATCCACAGTTTACATACTGCAAGCTTGACTATTATGCAGTTGTAGACACAACACAAGGGGTCCCCGGGCCTGAGAAGGGATGGAAAGGAGTTTAATGTGACTATAAGATGGACTTAATTTTTAGTTTAATGTGACTAAAACTAGACTAAAATGTAATGAGACTTCGTCGACTAAAACTAGACTAAAATGTTCTGAGTTTTCGTCGACGAAAACTAGACTAAAACTAAGCAGGATAAAAAAGACTAAAAGTGACTAAAACTAATATGCATTTTCGTCTAAAGACTAAGACTAAGACTAAATCTAAAATAGCTGCCAAAATTAACACTGGCACAGCCACAGTTGACTTCATGGACATCCAACCCAGGTGCCTAATTGTACTGCTCTTTAAGTAACACTAATATTTAACACTTTAGCATTGCTAAACTTGATTATTTCAAAGCACCTGCAATGGCTGATGGGATATAATCCAATGCTTACTTTATTCCTTTTCACCTCCATGTCTTACATGATTCAACTGGATAAGTTGAATGTAGTTTCAGAATCAGATAGTTCAATGTCATATTGTCATATTATCAAGAGAAACGAGATTAGTTTGTTTCAAATGTAATATGATTTAACAAACTTGACAACCCCCTGATATTTCATCAGACTTAGCATTTTGATTTTGTGTAACTCAATTTGAAGGTAGGCCTATGTGGTTCCACCAAACCATAATAAACACTGAGCCAAAATGGACCAATTAAGTTGACTGAACATCTACATTTTTTTGATTGCTGTTTTCTTAAAGTAACCACATTCACCAGAAAATGTTCAAAAAGAAAATAATGGTTTTAAGTCATCTCAACCATGTCACGTGATATTTGCAGCACGGCCATTGAAGCCCACTCATGAAATCACCAGGGAAACGCCTCAGTGACTCATTGCTGTTCCATTGATATCTCGATTGTCACGTGAATGGGTCCATATGAAGACCCTTTGCCCATGATAACTGACAGCGTGTTACCAATTGAATACAAAATGCTCATATCAGTCTTTTTTAGCTCTACTTTCTTAGTGATGCACAATCCTGAACCAAATCACTTTCCTACTTGTACAGGTGAGCAAATTATGATAAGAAAATACAATGCAGACAGGTCTCGTGCATTTTCCTATTTTGACAATGACAGTATACATTTCAAATGTGGTGGTGAAAGTTTATGAATGCTAAAAGGGAGTGGTGGTGCATTACCATGCAGTCTTTAAAAGACCCACACATGTTTATGACAAAAGTTGTTGTAATGCTGTTTGCCCGTAACATCACGTTCAATCTGAAGTTGCATTTCTCCTCCATGGTGTTTGCAGCGAAAGGAGTGAATCATTTCCAGCGGGCTCTATCCAAGGTCCCGACCTCTCCGATCTAGACAGCCTCTCTGGCGTCATCCCTCGCATTTATAAGTCATCTGCCAGCCATTCTATTCCATTTTACTGCTGTCTAATATCTCTGGCACTAATCGCCATGGCTCCTCGTACTCATTGTGATGCCAAAGTCTCACACTAGGTCATTAACATACACCGCAGCCCCTGATATTGAGGTTGTTCATTTGCTAACACTGTTTAATTGGCTATTGAGTGGCCCAAATCACACTGTGATACACTAACTCTGTGAGGCATTGTGCAATTGCCATTCCTCTGTCGCTACTGGGAAAGCGCTATCTTAGTGAAGCTAAGGGAGCCATCTGCACTGAAGTTAAATCAGGCTAAGACACATTTGGCTATCTGTCTGAATACCCGTCAGGTCCTCATAGGACACTGAAATCAGACAAAGGAATGAGTTCAGAATGAGACATTCCGTGCCAAACCCTCAGGATTCGTTAATAGTTAAAGACTAATTAGCAGCCTAGAATACACAGTACACGCTTAGAGCAATATGACAAATCACTTTGTTTTGCAAGTACAGGGGGATTGCTTAAACTTTAAAGCTTAGTTTCACAACTTGGTACAGAACAACAAGTAGAAAGGTTATGGAGTTAATTTTGGTATCTGAAAATATTGCATGAGCTAGTCACAGTTGTGTGAAATCGCAGTAAGTTCAGTTGAGATCTTCTTGAGGTAGGTAGAGTGAGTATGTTAAGCATTAGAGTATATGTTAAGCATTCATCAGATTCATGCAGATGTTAACTGTGTGTGTGTGTGTGTGTGTGTGTGTGTGTGTGTGTGTGTGTGTGTGTGTGTGTGTGTGTGTGTGTGTGTGTGTGTGTGTGTGTGTGTGTGAAATGACAGGGACTCCCTGCATTATTCAGTGGCTTACGGCCTGCAAACCTGCGCATCACTTGAATGTCAGGTCATTTTTCACAAGCAAACGGCTTAAAGTAACCTTGTGGGGCTGATGCACACACATAGATACACAATGCTACACAGTCAAGAAGAAATACACACACAAACACACAGAGAGAGAGAGAGTGAGAGAGAGAAAGACAGATTTACTTGTGTTAACATCGACATTAAATATTTATGGTACTTGTTCATCATGATTAGACCCACCAGGGAACTCACTGGTCAGTGGGGCTCTCATGAGAAGGTTCACCAGGCTTGGACACTGATACTGTGACGCACACAAACACATACAAACACACTCTCTCTACCACTCAGCACTCTCAGACCATTGGTGGTCTCAGAACACGACCACCAAATATGATTACATCCGTGCCCCATTTACTATATTCCAGATTATGCCCGAAATTCTCAAATTGGATTTAGGAGACTGTGCCAAGCGTTTTTGCTGTAACACTTCAAGTCAAAGAAAGTAAAGTGTTTGTGAACAAACATTTTAATGTACAGAACATTACTGATAACTGGGCTCCAAGGGTCTGTATTGATAGCCTACAGCTAATGCTTATTGGCCTTTAATAAAAACAGATTTTGCAAACTAAAGGAGGACTGGAGGTTTTGAGGACTGAAACATTTTGTGACGGAGTTCATTATGTGCAATTCACCACATCAAGTTAAGTCAATTAATCTGCAAACTCTTATGTGCCTTCCAAGGCAACTTTGTATATTCACAGATAAGACGTTATGAGGCTACAGCGCATTCAGTTTTAACTTATTTTTAAGGTATGTCGCCAGACAACGACTGATATTAGGAACTGTTGCTAAGGCAATCTCCAGACTGGCAAGTGTGCATGCAATACTGCTTTCTTGTTTACTTGGTTTCTTCAGGTCATTTTGATGGTGATGTTGCTCGAAACGTCTTTCAAAAAGATGAGTTGTATTTTTTAGAGAGAGATATGTGAATGCGATCGAAATAGCCTAATTCATGGCCATGAGCGATTCAGTCCTTCTATGCCACAAGGTTTCTCACTGCTCCTCAGCATATTGTATTAAATGTTCTGTTATTTGGACAATTCTGAGGATTTTTTTAAAAACATGAAATTGAGAGCTGTTGATTAGTTTAAGGACAGGCTGGATTGTAGACATAGACTATCGGAATCTATCAACCAGACAGCAAAATGTCTAATTTAGCTCCGTTACTTGAAACAGGCTCTAAACTGGCAACAACTGTGATGGATAGAACCGACTGGAGCCCGACTGACCTGTTAATCTGGACACGACATCGGCGAGCCGTCTCAATACATATTTTCTGACCTTAGGCTTTGTTTGTTTTTAAATGCCTGCCGACACCTAATTCCTGTCTTCTCTGCATGACCTATTGACTCCATCGCTTTCCTCACTCTTTGTAGCCAGAGCATCATGCATAATTTAACTTTTGCGCGAAAAGCGTCAACACAGGATACAAATGCTCCATGACATTTGTGCTTTTTAATCATCCGATCTCCAGACACGTTTTAACCCCGTCTCTGCATCTGGTCACGTATACATAAACTAAAATATGCTAACACTGGGCAGCCATGAGTAATTCATTTCAGCATGAATTTGAGGGGAAAGACTGTCAGAATCGTGATGTTTGCTTTAATTTGATCTCCATTTTTTGTAACTCTCTCTCTCTATAGATATATATTTATGGCTGTGGATATTTTGTATCATAACCAAATATATCTCATTGAACAGGCGACCAAACTCATGTGAAAATATTTATTTGAGCATTCATTCAATAATATAAACAACAATATACATGGAATAACCTTTCATAACGATCTGTCGTAAAAAAAAAAAAAAAACGTGCATTTGGCTGTAAAAGACTGCCACCCTTTGTAAAAAAACATTCTCACAGTCGTATTATACATTTATACACTGTTGACAAAACACTTTCAAAATTCTTATAAAAACAGCAACTTCAAAGGGTAGGCAAAGACAGGAGATACATAGAAGTGCAATGGTGTTTGTTGAAAGGAGGGTTGTGGAGCCCTTGTGTTTACAGATAATCTTTTCCAGTAATGCTACGTGAACAGCTATGAGTACAAATTGTTTGATTGTCAGATATGTGTCTGTGAGCCGATATTGAGGCTAAAACACACACACACACACACACACACACACACACACACACACACACACACACACACAGAGAGAGAGACACATCCACACACACAAACACACACACACACAGAGAGACACACACCCACACACACACACATATCTCTTGGCTTCTGGACAGGTTGATACTTGTGCACAAAAGAGAGCAACAGGGAGACAGTCTTGCTGGGCTGCATCCAGTAACAAACCAGTATGTATCCTTTCCACGATCTCACGCAGAAGCACGAGGCAGAAGCAAGCATCTGATGGCAGAAATGCTTTAGATCGCTGATCAGAGGACAGGAAATGAAGAGTCTTTACCACAACCCGCCGACCCCCCACCCCCACCCTCCGCCACAGGTTGTGCTGGTCCCTGGCCTGGTGGCGTCACCAGGGCTGTTTTTGCTCCAGCTGCCCAGTCACCTCTTCAGCACCTCAGTCTGCTCCACAGGGCTCTTTAATTAACTCACGCTGCTGTCCACCAAGTCAGACGATGCTTGTCCATGGGCACAGAGCGCTGTGAACTCATGGAGTGCCTTGACCCAAAAAAGCAAACATCAGTGGGGATGAAGGACGTGTGGTGTTATGAGTGGACAAAGTGATTTTTCTACGATTAATTGGTTGGGATTTGAATGGGGTAGTATGTGCAGAGTGGACTGGCTTTGTGCTTGTGTGTGCGTTGTCAAGGTTGGGGTGTGAGATTCAGTTGGTGCTTCGGGAACAACAGGAACATCACTTCCTGTGCTCCAAAATATATGTGTGACGATGTGTGACTGTGAGTCCCTCCGTGCTAATCTCTCTTCTCAAGGATCTAAAAAAAACACACACACACATAAGGTTTAGTATTACATACATGTTAGAGCTCACAGGTACTTCATAATTTTTCTGAAAGCACAAACCATTAGGGTGGTGGCTTTATTTTATACAAGTACAGCACCCTCTGGTGGCTACACTAGAAACTGCATCTACAAACTGATCTAAAGCATATGGAACACAGATATAAAGATTTTTTTAACGGGCCTAGAGTGTCCCTGCCAGTGATTTAAATGATTGGCCACTACAACATCTATATTTCTATTTATATCATATCTATTTCACCAGCGTTCATATTCTCAATAGGACATTAGGAATTCAGGCAAATAGTCTAAAGAATTTCTCCCCATTCCCCAACGTGGCACTCATTTATACACAGGTGCACATTTTATGCAGTACGTAAGATTACACGGTAGAGGCCATATGTTAAATACATTCATATATTTTGTGCCTATTTTACTCACCATTTTAGTGTGTGTGTTCAGTCTGTGTCATGGTCAAATTCATCATAGCAGCCTGGCCAACTGGTGTGCGATTAGCCCCAGAGCGGTGACTAGACAGAGAGGTGTAGTCCTGCAAGCCTGCAAAGACCAGAATGCAACAGCTGTCAGAGAGATAACAATGCCTAATGCAGAAAAAGGGAATATAAAAATGTACTAAGAAAGGTAGCATGTGTTTGTACATATGTATGGCAGAGTGAGTGTGTGTGTGTGTGTGTGTGTGTGTATGCATGTGTTCCTATGCATCCTGTACAAAGCAATTCCCTGAGAATGTGTGCATTTAAAGGAAGTATGTGACACACAATTCATTGTCACTGAACCTTGACTGTTTACATATGCTATACTGACAGAGTGATTATTGCCCTTTCAATGGACTGTTCAGAGCAGCTGCACCACACAGAGGACATCCTCTCTCTGTCCTGCACTGGCACGGAGACGAGAATGAGACGAGAATGAGACTCGACTAGCACGAGGAGACGGGAGGGGGGAGACAGAGTTTGTTTGGGTTCACAGAGAGGGAGGTGGAGTACTGTGGTTTACTCTGGAGAGATAGTCCCTCAAATGTTTACACGTGCACTGTTTGACATATGGTCACTTGTAATTAATACACATGTACACACACACAAACACAACCCACACAAACAGTTAGAATTCTGCAGAGGTAGGGTACTGCACAGAAATGCACAAACGCACAATCACAGAAGTGCAAACAAACAAATGCAAGGATATACACACACTCACACAAACAAGACACCTGAGCACGCGGTCTGCATCCTTAATGACCCCCCTCTGTCTCATCACTGTGAAGACTTTGGCTAAGGCCAGCGCTGTTTATTTAGCCTCCCAGGCTTCACGCTGGGATATGAAGCAGATGGGCCTTTCACTGGGATCTGTAGCATAACTGCAACAGGATCCACCTGCTTACATCCCACAGCCCCCTCAAAGGTTTTGTGTCTTCATTCAGGACTCTGCCAAAAGTCAGACAAAGGCCCCTTGAGGGCCCATATAGACAACCAACAAGCAGAGGAGCCTGGGTCTGTGGTGAGGGCTCCTTTACTTGTCTGATTTAGACTCCATTTGGCTCTTTAAGGAGTAGGTCTTATTGCACACATAAATTACATTAACCCGAGAACGCAATTTGCCCTGATTCATAGGCAGCATGAAGGCTCCCACAGGCTGGGAAGTGTAACATACAGTATTTGAAAGATTCCAGATGTACCTGAAAAGCACTCACGCAATCTCCTTTTATGAGAACCCTTGCCAGAAGTGTGTGCGTAAGTCATCTGTCTCCCATACTTTTCCCCTGGTGAGATGCTCCTAATAAGGCTGTCTTTTGTTAGTGGGGTGCTCTGTAATACGCTCTGATGGATGGGGCGTTGAAGTGATTCATGTCGGCCCACTGTGCATTCTTCAGGCTGTCAAGAATCCCACGCCACCTCCTCAGCCCCCTCCCACTCAAACCATCAAGAAACCATCACTTACTGAGGTCAGGGCGACTTAGAGGAGTGATTAAGACCCCGAGGGGTCCTGCTTTGGCTCCTTGCATTGGGTAAGCAAAGGAAGTACTGAAGTGTTTTTCCTCAAATTAATGTGTTTTTCATCACAACAAGATTCTCAAACAATTTGAGTTGAAACAGAGTAGTATTTAATACCCATCCCTTGAAGGCCTAAAATGTGGAGCTGAAGTTATGTGCTGAAACTAAGAACATGAGAGTTAGGTCAGATGGGCGTGGACTGAAACAGAACTTACCTCAGCTGTGGGGGCTCTGCGGTGGGTTGGGGGTTTGGTGATCGTCACCTCCTCCTCTCCAACCTCTATTTCCACCGTCTCTTCCTCCTCCTCCTCCTCATCGACAGATTCCTCCTCTCCCCCCATTTCCTCCTCTGATGGAGTGGTGTCTGTGTCCAACTCCACATCTCCTGTGTCTCCTGCCTCCAAGAGGAACCTGTCTAGGTCATCAATGCTCGCGTTGCCTGATTGGAGGAAAGTGCCATGACGTCAGCAGAGCAACATCATACAACAACAGTCCAGAAGTGGGACAGAGGCAGGCACGTGCACAGATAGACCCCTAGTGGTGCTGAAGCACCTGCCCTTTTGCCCTGGATGAGAAAAGTGCCCCTTCTGCTGGAGCCAAATTTTTTCTTCATTCATCAATATTTAAGAATAGGAATTACTCTGTCTGTCATCAATTCCCCCCAAATGTGTTTTGATATATGACGGGGCATTTATTTGAGTTCTTGTGAGAATTTCGCCCTGACATGCTCCGCGGCGCTTCGGCGCTCACAGGCTCACAGGCGCCTGCCTGGGCCGAGTGTGACATTGATGAGCGGTGCGCCTCCGCGCCTTGCGCTGGAAAGTTGAGAATAGTTCAACTTTTAAGCGCATCTAAAAAACGCTAGAAAGACGCAACGCGTGGCGGAGAAAAGGCGCACACGCAAGGTGTGCCGTACCATAGGAAACAATGCATTTGCTAGCGTCCCGTTTTTAAAAACGCGTTTGGTGTGTTTCGGCCCTACTTCTTCTCTGACCCGCAGCATCAGACAAACAGGTAATGACGGTGTTTGTGCAATCCCCCGACGTTGTTTGGTGATAAATTAACCACAACATTAGCGCCGCTGAAAACATTACGTCGCAACTGGTCCGACGTTTCCTAAAAAAATAAACAAACACAAAACTCACGAAATCCGTGATTTCAAAGCCTTGTCCAGCTGTTTACTGACGTTTGTCATGTTTAATGAAGAGAGAGAGGGAGAGAGATACAGGCAGGCAGGCAAACAGGCAGGCGGGCAGAGAATTTAAAGGCAGTTTTACGGTTCTACAAATTAGACAAGTTCACTAGTTTTGTTTAATTTAAAATCGTAATTATTGAAATTAATAAGTATATTGTGGTATATTATTAGTGTAATGCTGCTTATGCTTCAACTCAGTCAGAAAACAGTCAAACTAAATGTGTGTGTACTGTGTTGTCAGCTTTACAGAGATAATGTAAGTCACTCTTGATCATTATGCACAACATTGATTTATCTCATTTACAAAATTTGCAGCATAATGCCAAGAAAAGAGAGACTCCAAAAGCAGAAGGACAGGGAACTGCAGCAAGCAGCTCAGGGTAGCAGCTCTCTTGTATCTTGGATCAGGCCATCAACTAGTAAAACAAATGAGGGAGAGTCAGTAACCCTACCTGGTTCAGAGGAGCCCATCATGGATGAGGAAGGACAGACAGAGTGTAGGACTGAGTTATGTTCAGGAGATAATTTGAGTTAGTTTGTTAACAAAAATAAATATTTAAGTTGAGAATATCTTACTGTGTGTTTTATTTATTTATTTATTATTATTTTTAATTTCATTAATAATTTTGGCGATGGGTGCCCTTTTTTCTGGTTTGAGCACCTGCCCCCCAAAATGTCTGTGCACGTGCCTGGACAGAGGTACATGTTCGAACCAGCCCTACTCAAAGGGCTTAATGACATCTGCAGCAATGGAGAAAGTCAGGCAGTACTGTGTGGTGAATCAGATACATAAGTTGCTCTCACATTAAACGTTAAAAACATTCCAGTTTTAGACATAAAACAAAAACACATTTCCCCCACACGCAACAGTGTTAATGTCACAGAATAATACATCTGCCTCGAGGTATGCACAACTCACAGGAAATCAGCTGCTGCAGAGTTTTGTTTGAAATAAAAACATATGTGTGCATATGTGGCCCTGAATGGCATAGTGTCAAAACTTTCAAAACCTTCAGAGCACTGGAGCCTGTCTTGTTGATCAGGCACTTGGAAAGACTTACTGAAAAAGGTATAGTCAAAGGTGGGTGGATAGTCGTAGTCTGGCGTGGTGTCAGGTTCCTCAAAGTCATTCTCTTTCTCCGTCTCAGCTGCAGAGGAAAAAACAACAGAGGGGGATTGTTTATGGAGGGCAAACATAGACATCCAGGGTAGGATATTAGAGGCGCCTTCTTCACTGTCATGGCAAAACACACTAATTCTGTACACAATCATCAAGCCCTCACCGGCGCCAGAACTCTGGCCCTCACTGATGCTAAGAACCTAAGCTGCCATAGTAATGTGGTACCTCCTGAGAGGAATAACAAGGATATTACCCCCACATCCAATTATGTGTGTTGTAATGCTGAGTCCTTGAGGGAACTCAGTGCCAGATTCTCACGAGGAGCAGCAAAGTCATACCATGTGGTTTGGTTTATGATAGCTTTTTTTTCTTTTTTCAATAGCCCACTCAAGTGTTCCTTATTCACACAGGCAGTTTCATTAAAAAAAAGAAAATAAGCCCTTGAGAAATTCTGAGTTGTGAGTTTAGAAAGAACATAATTGACAATAAGACCCAAAAGAGTCACAATCCTACTTTCATGTAAATCGTCTGTTATTCACCTCGGAGCTTTGACGGACAGCTCGAAAAGGGCAGACAAAAGCAAACCTTGTCAGACATGATGGGGTAAAGGTCAGTTATCCACATAATCAACATTTCTGACACCAAGTGTCAGAGCTGCGTTAGCATATGAGACTGTCTTCATTTTGCAGAGCTTATTGTTTGAAACCTAATAGCCTGTGGGGTCGGCTGTGTAGAAAATGGAGCGTGCCAACCACAGTAACAGCTGAGCTGATGCTGTCAGTCGCCACACGCAGGTGACCTTATCCACCCCTACAGCAAAACAACTCCAACGCCGCAGTGAGTCATATCGATAAGTTGCTGCCAACTGTTTTTCAATTAATTAAAACGTCAAATCAGTCATTCTTGCCACGGCTACTCAACAAAATATATAAACACGTGTATTTTCTGTATTTGTGTGACACTGTGCACCATATTGAAGAATTTGATATAGACCACTATTTGTTTTTAAGGACATCTGCTCTTCCCTAAAATATATGAGTACTTCACAATGCAGACAAGGAGGCCAGATAATTGTGTATTTGCAATAAACCTGAAAAACTGGGATAGTCTGCCAGCAACCCAGCTTTAAGAACCACCATGACTGACCATCACATGACCAAAACTTGGCTCCTGAGCCACGGAAGACAATCACGGGGTACAGAGACCGCTGGTGTTGTCAAGTCAGCTGCCAACTCGCACGCTTCTCCGTCAGACTCGTGTGAAGCGAGGCAACAGTCCAGGAAAAAAAATGCTGTGTGCGCGTCCATGTCTATAAAAAGCCCATGTGTCCCTTCTCTATCCAGGGAGATGGAGACTTTAAACACAAAGGTGGGCCTATGTGCCGTAAGAAGGATCTGGACCATTAGGACTCTTTGAGGTGCGGCTAGGCCTCTGATGGGCTTTCAAATGTAGAGGGCATGGAATGGGATTCCCAGCAGCCTAACTCCTCACCATAGGACTTTTGTGAATAGACAAACTACCAAACAGGGATTTGATTCTTCTGAATGACTTGTACAGCAAGGTAATGGCAATGAAGTGATTCAGCAAGTCTGGATAATCCTTGAATGATAGCAGCAGGGCCCTATCTGTTTCATGAAATATAATGAGTTCTTCATGTGCTTTCTTGCCCAAAATCCTCTGGGAAATGTCTTTAAGAAATTCCTGTTAACAACAAAGAAGAGCTTCACTAAACACTGAAGCTGCTGAAAGGTTTGGTAACTTCTTCCATTATTTTTTCCTTTCAGTGAGACTGGACATGACAATATGGGCAGGCAGCCTGACCTGTCATTAGTTGCAGCTGTTTTTAAAGACTAGAGCTATGTTTGGAACTTGCACTCACTCACTAGTCAGCTATATAGTAAATCAGTTATTTTGTAGTGTTGTACTGTACATTTTATTCACTAAAGTGCACTATAAAATTCCCAGACGATGAACACCACAATTTCTCCAGTACACCACAACTCATTCCAAGGTGAACGAACTGAAGAAGACAACGGAACGTTCCTTAGTTTACATGTCAGTCAACACGATATGCTTAAATGATGCCTGGAACTTTCAAAAATAAACTATGTCTGAGAGCATTTACAATAGAGTCCACCACAAATGGTTTCTGTTTAATTTGACTTTTTATTAAACTTCCTATAGGCTATCTGAATTAATGTACACTATAGGAAATCGACTAATCAATCTGAATGAGTGATGAAATAAGAGCCACATTAACAATACAGACAATAAAGACTTAATTTTAGCTAAAAATATCACATTTCTAACCTGGTAACAGCATTTTATTCATTTTACGTGGAGGTAAGCAGTTCCGTTACCAAATTAGCTTTACTATGTTGCTAAGTTATCGACCTTGGAATGTAGAATCTGAAAACTGAAATTCTGATTAACATGAACTCAATAGATTTTTCTATGTAGAGAGTGAATGGGTGAGTGGATGTTCCGAACATAGCTTTATGCTTTGTGCTTACTTTACTGTCAAAATGTTCAGTGTATTACCGTCTTCATTTTAGGAAGATATCTAATTACCCAATAAGGCACCAGGTACCAGGAATCATTAGTAACTTAACAGTTTCCTGGCAAGTGTGTCTGGCAGTTCCCCTCTCTCAATGGTAATGCAGTAATGGGAAGGCACGGACACAGCAGCCTCAAACTACTGCCTGGATCGTGTGATCATTTGGACACGCTAAAATAACTGCATGATCCAGTCATTTCCCTCATGGCTGGTCTAGTCCACTTGAGTCGACCCCCATTAATCCTGGGACCGCAGTCTTGTAAAGACCCCCAAAGGATCGTGTGGACTGAAGTATGGAAGAGCAAGGGGCCAGGGAGCTCCATTAACTCCAGGCCTGATGCGGAAGGCGGGGTGTCACATGATGGGTTGCCGATGGTGCGGTAAAGCCATGAGCTCCTCCGGCACACCAGGCTATCCGGCAGATGGGCTTCTGCTTATCTGAACTCTACTCCCTGATTACCGTTTGTCCATTTTTTCTCATTCTTAATATCGGTAACATATTGCTCACTGTCCCATGCAGCAGCAACATGCTAATTTACTGGCAACTAAGAAGTACAGATGACAGCTGCCCTAAGATTTCATTCTTGTCTAAAAGAATGGGCCTGTGAATGAAAAGGAATGTGAACAAGAGGCTCCTGAATAAGGGTTCATTTTGCTCTGTTATTCTGTTCCTTATATGCAGGACAGTGGAGGAGGCATGGCGACCCAGTCAACGTAAATGAAGTAATCACTCACATGAACTCCAATTACACAGCTCATGCCCTCTGAGCACACGCGCACGCAACCCAACACAAGCACAGATGCACGTGTGCATACATGCACGTACAAGCACACACATGGAAACACATACACAGTAATATATATAAATATACACACAGTACTGCACACATACACAGACATGCAAACACACACACACACACACACACACACACACACACACACACACACACACACAAACACTCGAACACACAAACACAGACAAGCAGGCTGCAGTCCATATACTACTGTGAGTCATCACCTCAGTCTCACATGACTGTTAAACCGTGGGAAAAAGAGTGGTCTGCTGGAGAAAAGTTACCTGGATCACCACCAATAAACAGCTGCCGTCGTTAATAGCACGCCATAAAAACATTGTCTCCTCAGATGGAGAGTGCCGACGGCCATGTGCCTCACTCGAAGCTGTGTGCTGTTTACTCCACTGTTGCCAGCCTGCAGGAAACACAGACTCCAGTGCCATCCATCAGCACGCCTTGCAGCTAGACGCGGTGAGAACCAGGTCCCTCCTCCGCCGAACCTTCACAAGAAGCACCATAAATCCTGCCTATCCTACCTCTGTGTAAGCCACGCAGTCTCCTTCAAACCCTTTTTCAAACATGTGTAATCATAAAACACTACTCGCGTGCCAAAAAGAGGACATTCAAGGCAGGAACAATCTAAACAAACTATTAACTAAAATGATATGTGGCTTTCAGACTGTCCAGCGGCAAGAGTGTAGAACATTCCGCCGAATGCACTAGCTTAGCCTTGCAGCAGCGCACACGCTCTGAGTAACCATTCTTTGAATGAAAGGGAGCATGAGGCCAGCGTTGTGGTTTAGTGTGGGAGCCCGCAGCAGGTAGAGCTGGTGTTGGCACGGGAGGCTCCTCTGCGCTCATGCTCCAGTGAGTGAGATCTTTGTTTGCTGAGCAGTGGGGAACCTTTCACACGGCCCACGGAAGAAATCCCATCCTCTCATGGAGCCTTTTCACATGCAGGTTTTTCACCCCACTAAGTCTTGCATCATCACTACCCCACCACCACCCCAACCTACACACAGCACTCATCCACCCACATAAACACCCACAACTCTCAACCCACCCAGCCACCCACTCACCACGATACACACACACAATTACATGCACACACACACACATACACACACCCACACACACACACACATACACACAACACACACACACCCACATACACCACACACACACACACACACAGACCACACACACACACCCACACCTACACACACCCAACACACACACACACACACACACACACACACACACAAGCAAGCACATTTTCTTCAAACTTGCTGACCCACATTGTATTTTTCTTTCATCCTTCACTGTTATCCTCTGCGTGTCATTACCACCACCCACCCAGGTTGAGTCTGTGGGTTTGGCAAGTCCAGCTGCTTCACGCTATGGAGTGTGCAGGGACGCTGGCCTGGGTCAAGCCTGTGGACTCTCCTGAGCGAAGAGTGATTGTTATCAGATGGAGTCAAAATCACGAGGCAGCTGGTGAATGTAAGGAAGCCCAGGATCCATACAAAAAGATTGGGACAGAAATGCAGAGAGAGAAAACAGTGTGAGAGGGAAAACTATCATAGTGAGAGGGAAAACAGAAGGAACAGCCGAGGGAGAGAAAGAGAGAGAGAAAGAGAGAGAGAGAAAAAGAAAAAGCAAGAGAGACTGTGATTGGTTGATTGTTGTGTGACTTTCCCATTAAGCCCATCCCCCTTTTGCTGTTTAATTTGGGAGAATCAGCCCTTCCGCTGGCACAAGCTGCAACAACTCTGGACATGTCCCATCAGAATCTGACGCCAGCTACGCCGAGCCTCCAAGACCGCTCAGCGCAGCTTTAAGCCCTCAGCGCATAATAACAGAAGATAAAACCCCCATCATATCGCCATTATCCTGCAATTAAACTTCTGCGCTCACAACAAGGAACCAGTGTTGTGGAACTCCCTTCGCCTACATCTCAGCAAGGGAGTGGGAATATTTCCTAAGAGCCAGTCAATAATGAAAAGCATTTATTGGTGTGCACTGTGACTTGCCTTTAACCCAAGTATTCTGATCATCACCATCTTTATCTCATTTAGAAGCTGTTCAACTCTTGGCTGAACTAAAAGCGCATAAATACAGTTCAAAGGACAAAGGACTAATTATTTGTCAGTAATTACTCGCATGCAACACATAAATTATTCTTTCATTTTTCATCAGCAAGCCCTGCGCACTGTCTTTGTGATCTTTCTTGACTACAATACCTCCCAAAGCCAACTGGCAAGCCAGACGCCATATAAAACATCTTGCAAAGCAAACTGATTCATTATCTCCCTTCCTCTCTCTCTTCCTTACTTGTTCTTTCATTCAGCTGGATAAAACAGCTGGACGAGGGGAGGATCGGATGGAAATGAAGGAAAATGAGAAGCCTATCAAATAGTTCTGCACCCACTCTCTCCCCCTGTCTCTCTCCCTGTCTCTTTCCCCCTCTCTCTCTCTCTCCCCCCTCTCTCTCTCTCTCTCTTTCCCTCTCTCTCTCTCTCCCTCTTTCTCTCTCTCTCTCTCTCTCTCTCTCTCTATCTATCTCTCTTTGTCTCTGTCTCTGCCAACAAACATGTCTATACAATGCAGCTGTGCAGGGCCAGCTCAGGGATTATGTTGTAGTCTCTCTCTCTTGACTTCCCCAGATTGAGTGGGATAGTTTCAGACAGTGAGAGAGAGAGGGGTCAAAGAGAAACTCTGTGATGCAATCCCACTACTCTCTCAAAGCACTTTGGCTACAGAGAACCTGTTTACATTTCTTCAACATTTTGCTTGGGTTCGGGTTTAGGAAAAAGTTTTTAGGGGTAATTGAATGTTCAAGTAATATACAGGCCATATGTGTTGAGACCATACCCCCTCCATGGCCCATGGCCAACACTATATCACTTCCAAATGTGACCAGCGTAAAAACATCACAGGGCATTAAAAGGCTAATATTACATCACGTGGGTTAATGGCAATACTGGAAATGACTCACAATGTACAATGTTTCTGTGCATTACAGTAGATTAGTTGTGAATATTCAGAGTTCAATCACCAGGAGTTGCTAAATGAGTCAGTGCTCTCAATAAAAAAAAACTTTAAAGCTCTGCATGGGAGCACCTTTATGTTAAGCCACTGCCAGTGGCATTCATTTCAAAGTTTCCTCCACAATTTGCATTACTGTTATTCGGAAGAACCCCCCCCCCCCCACACACACACACCCACTCAAACACCCACCTCCGAAAAAGTCACCTAAACTCCAAGAACACTGATACACTGCAATATGTTAGATCCTTGCAAGCTTGTACTTCCATTCTAAATCACAGGATTCTTGTTAACCTCAAGCAAGCTGACACTTGCGCATGGCCACCCATGACACACACGCACACACACACACGCCGTTACAGTTGTGTGGTGCAGGCACCCTGGTATTCCATGAGTTCTCTTGGCATTCACACTTGATATTCAAGCCCGTGCTCATAGATTATTTGCTTCTCAGCTTTCACTCACTCTCCTGCACACACCCACACCGGCTCTTTCCAATTTCAACTTTTGAAACTTTCTCCTCTGCCAGTTTAATTTCTCTCTCTGTCTCTCTCTCCCTCACACACACACACACACACACACACCACACAACAGACATAACACACTAAACTTCACAGCTATTTCCCAGGTGTCAGCAACTTTTTCTATCTCTCAAATGCATATAAACACACACACACATACATATGCACATTAACATCAGTATAACTGCAGCAGCACTCACCCCGGCAGAGAGACATAAGCAGCAGGGCTCCAAACAGGCAGACAGTCAGATGGGGAAGCCTGGACATGCTGCACAGAAGAGAGAGCGTGTGCATGTGAGTTTGGGTGTGAGTGATCAGCCTCCACACTGGGCTCTGAATGACTGAACAAGGCAAGAGTGTGTGAGGGGAGGGAAAGAGACAGAGAGGGGAGGGGAAAGAGAGAGGGATGGGGAGAGGGAGGAAGGAGAAAGGGGCAGGGGCATGGAATGAGATGGGGGGAGTGGTTGGTGGGAAGATTCCCTTTGCCTACAAAACCTAGTGTTACTTTGGCCAACTGGATGGTGATTCAAGATCAGCTGTGAGCTAACCAGAAAGCAGCTGAAGTCGGGGTCTTAATCATTTAAGTAAAAAGGGTTTATCGTGAGGTGGAGGGGCTAGGGATGAGATGAGGATTACAGGCTACTGATTGTAACCACCCTTTTCAGCCTAAGTGCTTCTATCATGGATTAGTGTTTGATGAACCAGTTTAAGGCCAGTGTTTCAGGTCACAGAGTCCATGTAAGTCTTTTAAGAGGTCAGCAAGCATTGGTGAGGGTAGAGGGGTGCTGCAGCACCTCCTTTTGACAAGGGGTGTAACAGTGTGTAAATACTTGCCTATTTTACCATCACCAATGGGCTATCTGAACATTTTTTGAACAGCATTTGTGCCCCTCAAGTCCCACAAGGTGACATTTTGTATCTTTGAAAGCACAATTTATTAACTTGTGGGGACAAGCTATTATCGTGCGCACACAAGATACAAATATCACCCTACGCGGGACAGAGTGCTAGCTTGAAATATTATATACAGAGCTTACCCAGCGGTGCAGGAACATGACTAGTCTACAAGGTTGTGCTGGTTGCATTTAATGAAGAGGTCGTGGGGTTTCTCATGTTTTGATTGAGACCTGTATGCTTTTGCTTCGATTATTGTTGTGTCCCCTTCGTTGTTGATCTTTATGTTTTGGATATTTCCTTCCACTGCATATTGCAGTCCCTTTTGCCTTCATCTGGAGGATATCGCGGAGATATTACTCCAAAAAGAATCACTGACACTGACAGATATGGCGCTATATAGTCCTTGCCATGGCTTTTGGTTTGACAGTTCTGGGAGTTTTGTCGGACGTAGCAACAGTAACTGAGGGGGCGGGGCTTTTGCGAACGGTCAATTGCAAAGTGTTTCATAGCCTCGAAGATATATCAAAACCAACAGACTCGCCCTTTCAGGTGATGCTAGTTGCTAGTCTGTGAAACGAAGTATGGTGGAGTAATCCGGTTTTGGAACTACAGAAAAGTTCATTGTTGTTGTATAATATGGGCTATACTATCTTGTAGGCCTACATATCTGAAAATATATTCTCCCTGACATCAAACTCTTTTGAGATCGCTGTAAAAGTATGACATTTTAATAGACCCTTAATATGAAGGCTAATATAAAACTTAGCTATATTGATACCAGTAATATATCAAATGACGGCACTGCAGATCTGGATAGCCCTGATTAATAAAATGACAAAGGTAGCAAAAAAGCACTGCAGGACAATTTCAGTCACAGTTTTGCACAACGGCTGATAAATTATAATTGACACCTGAGTTCAGATTTGCGCTAAAGCGCCTTAGGATAACTCTAATCGTTAGCTAACGTTAGCATAGCTATCCTATCGCTATGGATATTGTTGGTAGCTTCTTGCTGTTTACTTTCACTGACGTTGAAATTACGTCACACACTTAAAGAATTACATAATATCACAATATGACATTAACTGTAACATTAATTTAAAAACATATTATTTTACCTTGGTGATGGCTACAGTTCTAGGTATAGTAGAACAATAAAGTGAAAAAAAAGTCTGGTGGAAGGTGGATTTTGCAACGGTTGGAATGGAATTTCACATTTGAAATACATTTCAAAAGTTAACGGTCAGCGCAAGAGCCCTTCAAAAAGCTCTATTCCATAACTCTTTGTTTGTCTTATAAACTCGGTTTGTGTGGGGACAAAGTGATATCTTTGTAGTAGATAAGTGCTTTGGTGCTTGTTGAGGAAGTTCTTGGGGTGCCAAGTGCCAGATGTTTTTAAGTTCTGCATGAGAGGAGGAAAAGTACTGAACTACCCCATCCTTTCTAGTCAGCAGGAGATTGGAGGGGGAAGTCAGGTAGGCCTATATTAAAACGTAGGCTTTTCAGACAAGAGGGGTCAACTTGAAAGTTCTCCTGATTTTCTCTCTGCCACCTAAATGTGTGTCTTTTGTCTTGTCCGTGCTCTCCTGATACCTTTGCTTTTCGTTTTGAACTTCCCTGTTGCTCTCTATAGCTTGCTTGTCTTAGGGCTGATGAACTTGGCTATGTTCCTCAGTGAGCTCTGGCTGTGCCTGTGTGACTTGGCTGGCTTCCCCTTTTCTGTCGTAACTGCTGCACTCCCCAGTCCTCCCCTCCCACTCCATCTCCGTTGACCCCCCCCCCCCCCCCCAGCTGTGTGAACAGAACCATGGGGATGGCGTGGGTGACTGGCAAATGACAGTGCATACGTGAGGCTAAGCATGTGCCTGCTTCAGTGGAGAATGACTCTTTGAATTCTCTTTCTTCTCTCCTCAGTGGTGTCCTTCTTCATGGGGGGAGGGGGGGGGGGGGTATATGGGTTGGGTTGAAACGTGTAAGCTGATTGGCTAAAAGCATTCACCCTATATCACGCTGAAAGGGGATATGCATATAATGGGGTGTGAATGAAACCTCATAGGGGTGGCTGAGGGAGCGGATAGGATCCCGGAGGGGTCATCACAAGGGAAAGTGGGCACGCCACCAGTGTCCACTCGGCGGGTGCCAAGTTAAACTGCCCTCATGTAAGACAGCCTTAAAGAGGGGCCTGGCAGACCCACTGCCTAGGGATCAGCACTGGGATTTTATCAGTCCCTTAATCACCCTCTCTTTCCCTCTGTCCATTTTTACTCTCTTTCGCAGTTTTTCCCTCTTCTCTCTCTCTTTAGACTTAGAGGTGCTGCTGTGGTCCTTGTGGATTTGGCATAGTGTGCTTGTCCTGGCCAGCTAAACTACAAATCTTTTTATAGACTGTTTCCACATATCTCCCATCTTTATAAATCTAGACAGTCAGGTCTTTCTTGGCCTTGACTGCTTTGCTGGGGCCAGAGGGCATGGACAGAGGACATGGCGTGGACTAAAGGCAGGTCTAGTTTATATTACATTATTTTCTCCTGGGATAAATTATCAGCCACATACAGCAGTTTGAGGCTTTGGGTTTTAGAAGTGCCCAGTGTGAATGGGTCGCAAGACAAGGCCAACAATCTTAACACTGCCAGTAATAATGAATTGAATGATGGGGGGGGGGGGGGGGTTCGTGACCCACTTGGCCATCTCTCTGTCAGACAGACGTGTGGCACACACCCTGAGCATTAGGGGAGGGGGGTGCAGTTGGTGGAGACATAGTAAGGGGTGTGGAACTTGGCAAGATCGGCAGAACTGCCCCTGGCACAGAGCTGGGCTGCATTCTGTGAAGTAGGCCCTAAGGCCAGCTCTAACATAGCTGATGCGCCGCTGTTGTGTAGCCGACTGATGGGCGGTTGGGCAACCATCAGCTTCTGTGTGTCTGGCAAAGGCCTGATGTTCGCTATCACTATAGTCTATTCCAGGCTAATGGACTCCATATGGAAGACCATCTGGTTCCTATTGTAAGAGTAGCTGGCGGCCTGTGAATAGATAGAATAGTTATCTCTGTGTGTTGAGTGTTGTCTCCTAACTCGGGCAAAAAAAAGGTGCAAAGAGAGAGAAGAAGAGACAGAATGGAGTGGACTGAGCTTGTTTTTGGAGAGGTGAGGTCTTTAACCACACGACTAGCAGAGGGCTAGTGAGGGGGGTTTGCCTGAGCGTGACTACAGGCCCTGTAGTAACAGGCTCTCTCAGCTGGAGGTTGTTAATATAACTGATTGCAGCCGGCATTATGTTACACTTTCACATTCTGATTTACTTATGTTGTGCTTGTGTCTGCTTGGTCTAATAATGAAAGCACTAAATCTAGTGTAGTGAAAAGACTCCAGCAACTACTAATGTACATAGCCATGTTCTATGCTAAAGAGAGATGTGGAATAGATTCACTCCTGGTCCTGGTTGAAGTGCTTCATAAAGCTGTTGTGAGAAGAATACTGTGTTTCTGGCGAAAGAAAAAGGGAAAGAAGG
This sequence comes from Clupea harengus, assembly GCF_900700415.2. Classification (NCBI taxonomy): domain Eukaryota; kingdom Metazoa; phylum Chordata; class Actinopteri; order Clupeiformes; family Clupeidae; genus Clupea; species Clupea harengus. Next base: position 8,642,806 of record NC_045170.1, on the reverse strand, counting down.
AAATTCAAAAAGAAGGAAATGCCAGATGTCAACACGAAACAAAGTTCTTTGAAAAGCATTCTTTTCCTTTTTGTCTGTTTCTTGAATCTGTTAACAGTTAGAGACAAGGGAGAGAAAACTAACAAAGTAGTTTTTTGCCATGTACTGCCGTGTATTTGTGTGCCAGAAATGACAAAAGATGAACTACAACCTTTGTATACATGTGGTTTGAGCCATGTCGCCATATTGTGAAAGAGGTCATTGCATTAACTCAAATTTGTCTGAGCCGTGTCGCCATATTGTGAAAGAGGTAATTGCATTAACTCACATTTGTCGGCAGCCCAATAACAGCACAGATCAGTTTGCAGGATATGGTGTTGGTTACGACATCAAGGCCAAGTATTTGACCTCTTGAGGAGAGTAATTTATGCTGAGACCACGTGTGTAAAATGCATTTTTACAAAACACATCACAATAAATAGGTTATTTACTAACACCACTGAAAACACCACTTTCGAATCGCATGAAATAAATGGTTTGGATCTATTCAAGTATCACCCCCCCCCCCCCTCTCTGCTCTGAGCCAAGCCAGTGTGCTGCCCGTGTGTTTTTTAAGGGGAGGAAAAATATAGCAACTCTCACTGGAAAACACACCATAGAAACACCCTTTAATGATAAACATATGGACAGTATTTCTCTCCTGCTCCAAAAATGCAGTCTTTTCTGTCAAAACATTAAAGGTGTTCGGCTGGACATTTTCCAAGGTGCCTTTCCAAGGCAAGTATTTTTACTCTCCAGCTGTGGTCACCAGATCAAATAAAATTCTGTTATATTATTTTCTCAGGGAAACCTTTGTGACTCATCTGACTTGCATTGTCCTGCCCAAAGCCTGCCATGGACATAAGTGTGCCAAATGTTTCCAGAACATAAGTATACTCAGAAATATTTAGAAATGTTCACAGAATTTAATATATACCTTTATAATGACAATCAAGTGAGTGCTTCACATGGAATTCTGTAAGAAATACAATTAGCTCCTTATGAGACGTTCCTTAAGCACCCCTGCTTCTCTCCAGGCTTGGTGTCTCCTAAGGAAGCCCAGAGTGGGAGGACAGGAACTTGGAGAGGGTGCACTCTCCCACCGAAAAGCCTGCGTGGGCTCACCATGGGGGGTTGCAGGGGCCTCCAGTACGTGAGAACATCCCGAGGAGGATGCATCCCCAGGGGCCACGAGGGGACTGAGATGATCATCTCGCTCTCTCTCTCTCCCTCTCTCCCTCTCCCTCTCCCTCTCTCTCTCCCTCTCTCTCTCTCTCTCTCCCTCCCTCTCTCCCCCCTCTCCCTCTCTCTCTCTCCCTCTCTCTCTCTCTCTCCCTCACCCTCTCTCTCTCTCTCTCTCCCTCTCTTCCTCTCACTATGTACATACCCAGTGTCCCACTGCAGCAGCCCCGGCCTGTGTCTCTGTAGGATAGACCACTGGCCACTGTTTACCATTGAACATTTGCATGGAATCTGGGCACACTTCCAGACACTGTTTCTCTCAGCGCAAGCGTATACACAGGTCTGCCATGGTTTCTCAATTATGCACTCATGTCTCTCACGCTAGCTCTTTAAACTATTTGGGATGGCAGCACCAAGACATTTCCATACCGATTGCAAGAATTGAATTGTATTACCAGGTCATTCTGTGCATGGATGAAGACAATGACAAAGAATAATTGCAAAAAAATAATGTCAAGGGAACTTCTGTTTGTAGTTTCTGTGCCCTGGGCTGAGCTTTTCAGGGCACACCAGGCCAGACACTGCTTGGTGGACTCTACATCTCCCATTCATGTCATTCTCCCTTGATCTTCTCAGAAAACACATGAACACCCAACCACAATGGTAAGAAAAACAAAAAAAATATCCTCTCCTGTCGTGAAACATGTGTGGCACATCGAGCCGAATTCATTCCATCTGCCCTTCATCTAAAGCATCCTGAGCCTTAAGTCCACGAAGAAGAATGAGAGACTCTGTTACCATCCGACAGGCCAGACACTGAGGGGTGCAGCGCTGGTCTTAGATTCTTTCCGCTGATAAGAAAGGCCTTGTTGTCTCACTATGCTGCAGTCGTAGGGTCCAGACGAGTCACGGGCATGTGGCAGAGAGCTATTTTTACCCCAGCATGAGAGGATGTGATTAATATACTGCTAAGCCAACCTTTTGGGTACTCACTGACAGTAAGGGTTGTACATGCAGGACTATACAGTGTCTAAAGAGGATGCTCTGTAATTCACACCAGAGTAGCTGGTTCTGGATCAGCTTCTTATGATAAATGAGTTGCTGTTCAATGCCACAGGGTCTGTGAAACGTTGCGAGAAAGATTTGTATGAGAAGGTTTTTAATTTTTTTAATCCACAGTTTGCAGTGATTTGTTTAATTTAATCTAATCTTTTTGTGTTGCCATTCCAGCACAGTTGGTGGTGATGGGACAGTATCCAGATGCCACAGTAATATCTAGAAAATTACCTCTGTAGGAAAACAATTGTTCACTTAGTGATTAACTTATCTGGATGTTTTGCCTGCCAGGACTACACAGGGGTGTGTGAAATTTCTGTCTTATCACCCACAAAATCACAGTTCTTTTAATATACTATATATACTACACTTTAATTATATTTTAATATAAAGCATATACTATACTTTTAATATACTTAAGTTATTATGCCACGATCTTGTATTTACATTGAGGGGCATTTTCATCAAGTCAGAATAGTCGCACGCTGTAAAGGGCCATATTGGGCATTTAACATGGATAGGATTCAAGAACATGACAGACAGAGAGCAGATCACAGAGTTTAGTTAAGAGGAATTGGGGAATTGGGTGTTTTGCCTACCAGGACTACTCTGCTGTTTTTGGGTGTGTGAAATGCCTAGTCCTCCATTTTGAAGCATATTTCTGTCGTATCACCCACAAAATCACAGTTCTTTTAATGTACATTCTTTCCAAGTTATTATGCCCCTATCTTGTATTTACCCTGAGGGGCATTTGCATCGAGTCAGAAGAATCTCACGCTATATTGGGCATTTAACATGGCTGGAATTCAAGAAAATGACAGACTGAGAGAAGGAAACACAGTGTCAGATTAAGAGAATTTGAGGAATGATTGCTTTTGTACTTCACTGGCTATGCTCTATGTCGAGTTATGCACATAGTGTTATGACTGTTCACAGGACGACAGTTATAAAGGGGGGGGTGGTGTCTTAGACATAAGCACCTGCTGGGTTTCCTGTTCCCACCATTTCCCTACCGTGAGACTGGGCAGGAAATGTGTCAGTTTGGGAAAGCGAACCCGGAAGGAGAGGGGAGGAAGGGCGAGGGTAGGAGAGTTAAGGAGAGATAATGGGAAATAGAGGGAGTAAAAGGAGAGGAGGGGATGGGAGGAGAAGAGGAAAGGAGGAGAATCCAGTTGGACCACCTGGAACAAGGAATCAGAATGCACAGACATATTTAAAAAAATGAATTCTTTTCACTCCCCTTCCTGTGTATAACTGAGATTCCAGAGTAACATGATTACGGCTAATCCCAACAATATATAAAAAAAAACATTCCACCTTCAAAAGTGTTAGGGAAGGGAAGAGGGTTGAACAGGAGAGAACAAGGGTGAGGAGAGGAGCAGAGATATCACAAAAGATGGACAGGAGGTGTGATAAGGCAGAGGACGTAAGAGGAAGAAAGGATATGCTTTGAAAAGGAAATGTTTTGTTCAGTGTTCGTACTGTTCGTACTGACTTCTAATTTAGTTCTGAATTAAATTCTCACCAACAAATGTGATGTTCAGAGCCAGTGTGCCTGAGGGAATGGGGTTGATCCACACATTCAGTCCTGGTAAGCCAGCAGGGAAGAAGCAACATTAATGTCCATATTTACTCATTTAAAATACCTATACTATAAAAAGTATATTATATAAAATAAAAGAGTGTAACAGTCATGAACAAGGGATTTAATAACTGCAATTACTCTGTGTAACACCAATATCAAATTCACTACCACTTAGATATATCTTAAACTTAACTCAGGTTGTACTACTTAGATAACTGAATACATTCACCAAGAATGAAACACCCAAAGAAATGCTATGGGAAACGCAATAGATATTAATAGCTATATTAACCCCTTCAAGAAGTAGCACCAACATTAGCCACCTGACTCATGAAACAGTGCCTCTCTTCAAACAGCTTCCCCTTTCAAACCCTTCTGACTTCCTTTGTCCCCTCTTGAAACCTCGCTCATACCTTTGGAAACAATGATTGCCCCTTTCCTCTGACCTAGTGAGAACCCGCGGTGTCACACGGTGAGTCAGGCTTTGCCAGCTGCAGCGTCTGCTACTAACCCCTCTGACGCGACACGCTCAACATTGTTTCGTTATTCTAAGTATAGCCGTGTGTTCTCGTGTCCGTCAGTAGTCACTGGGGGCCTTGCGGGGTCCTGTACAAATGGTCTCAAACCACTGATGTGGGAAATGTTTTCTAATCAGCACTAGCGCGTAGGAGACCATCTCTGACTGCCTCCCCAGCTGTGTGCTTTGGTGCATGGGGACTAACTATTAAAATGTTCCAAGAGTCGCTCTGTTACACAGCGCTTCAGGGGGACCGTCTGCAGGAATGTTCTAGTGGCCACTGCACTTGTGGTGAAACCACTAAATAAAAGCAGAATGTCTTTTATGAATTGTGCTCTTGCCTTTAAAAATGACACCCAGTAGTGTTGGTTCAGCGTTTCTTGTCCATGTTTTTCTTTACCTTTATCTCTCCATACATTTTGTTCCATGCGGTTTGTGAAGCGGCTTTGCCCCCATACATCACTGTGTCGGTTGCTCTGTGTAAAATAACATTCCCATGGTCCCCAGAAGAAAGATTAACCCACTAAAAATGGTCCCCACAGGTGGAGCATCAGAGCTGGGTTCCCTCACTGCTCGCAGATCACTCGCTGGTCATCGCTGGTGTGACCCCACAGAGAATCATGGGAAAAAGGGAAGGGATGCGCCTGTTGGGAACGTTCTGACCCCATCCCCTCCATCTATCTCTCTCTCTCTCACAGCACGAATGCCCACCCAGCTTCTCCGCGCTCTGTTGCTGACAGCAGGGACATGTCTCTGCTGCATTAGTCACTTTTTCTCCCAAGGAGTCCCTTTTTTCTCCCAAAAAAGACAGAAGGAAAACGAGAGTTAACATCTGTTTTTGCTATTTGACCACATGGTCGACATGCAACCCTACCATATTTGTCCAATTCGGTCCAGAAGGACTATGTGATTTGGAAACTCTGAGCGGATGTGGCTTTCTTAAATGGTTGGTAGTCCAATACAATCACAGGTGCAAAGAGGCCTTTATCAGTTCGTAGGGTCAGTATGACAAGCAGAACTACGTTAGGCAACAAGCTTGAGCAGCTTGAGCAGTCTTAAAGGCTTTTACTGCATTTTACTGCATTACTGCTTTGTTTCTGTCACCAAAACACATACAGTGCCTTCCTCTGATTATCATGGAGTCATATCATGGATCTTATCTATCTTAAGTCACAGTTTAGAATGCATTGAAAGCAGCATTTCTTACATTCAACTAGTGGAGAAATAAGTCAGCACTCCAAGGCATATTCACTCAGAGCAGATCATTATGAGTACATTCAAGGACCACTTTTGAAAATGAAAACGGGAATGAACATACCTGCGATCAGAGGTGTAAAAAGTACTGAAATGTTGTACTCAAGTAAAAGTACAATTACTTTGATGAAATTTTACTTAAGTACAAGTAAAATTACCCATCTAAAAATCTACTCAAGTAAAAGTAAAAAGTAGTTCATTTCAAATGTACTTTAAGTAAAAGTTACTTAGTTACTTTCAACAACTTGATGGGGGCCGCTCCTATATAGTGCAAAAAAGGACAAGGGGTCATAAATCCAATACAAAAACTAGTTATTTTTTATTAAAGGAGAATCTTTAGAAATATAAGTGCAATGACATTAAACATGTCAAACATTAAACATGTCAACACAACATTTAAGAACTTTTGGGAGGACATGTCAAGACATGACAGCTAAAATAAAAAGTTAAAATACCGCTGCCCCACTTAAACTTTGGTTACTTTACTTGTGTCCACCTTTAGAGCATTAGTCTACAAACTTCTTGTTGAGTTTGAGCAGCAGCTGATTTTCAAGATGAGTAGAGTTCATCCGGGCTAGCTTTGCATTGAACAGCAATCCAGCACAGCTGAAGAGTCGCTCGCAGGCGGCCGAGGCAGGTAGGCCAGTATTGAGTTTCAGGGACAGTTTTTTGATATTCTGAAAGGCGTTCAGCAGATCCATATTGACTGAGACACAGGCTAGGTACCCTTCTAACTCCCCTGTACCTTCTGACCTTCTGGATTTCATTGAGGAAAATAAATCATCTTCATCTGATGAATGTTGTCCAACTTGCTCCAGCCTCCAACATCCGGTCAAGGTGTTGTCTGACATAGACTAGACCTGTAGAATGACAAACAACATTTCTGACAATTAAGTATTGAGCTGCCATCAAGATTCAAGAGTGCATCATAACACAGAAATAGCTATAAATAGCTACTTGAGATGACAGACCTACAGTATACAGAATTATAGCATTATTTTCTATTTCTACATGCATCACAATTCATAATCCTCAATTCTTGCTAACCGGGACCCCTTAGCATGAACATGAAAGACGTGCACGTTGCAAAGCCACCACTTATCGTTATCAATATCTGACTAAACATCGTGATAAATTGCAGATAACGACATACACATTGACTTGTCCAACTGTCTGAAAACGATGGTGTGCGCATTCACATTGTTCTGTTTCAAGGCATGGGAGGCAGCCAAATGATTAGCCTAATATCAGTTTATGTGGTGTATTTCATTGCTGAAGACTGATCTGCAGTTTTTAACACAATATGAGAGACTGAACATAATAATTCTATGACCTGAAACGAATGGAAGACAGGAATGGTATTATTAGTCTATTGGATGACCGCTGTCGACGTTAGCATACTCAGGTCGGTTGCAAGTGCTAGCCAAAATTAGGCTACTACCTACTAGTGCCATGAAACGCATATTTTGCTTAGGGGAGCAAAGCTAACTAAATGACAAAAACGCTGTCTGAACTACTAATGGAAAGGGACAAATACTGTACTTACCAACACATGCTTGCGCAGATTTGAAGATGAATTTGTATAAGCAGAAAGTTCTGACTGACGGATTAGGCACAGTTTACACAGCATATAGCTGTTGCCTCTTTTACGTTGGAAGGCAAACTGCTTGCTGAGATGTGGCCACGGGTTTTCTTCATCTTCTTTAATTTCAACTGGCGGAAAGTTCGGTGCTTCAGCTTGTTGGTGGTCCGCAGCTTGTTGGTAGTCCGCACTATCATCTTCCTCCATATCTATCTCTCGTGACTAGGCACCGTACTGGCGCCTTGCATCGACTCCAGCATCCACTCTATGCAGCATCCACCACTGCAGTGAGCATTGTGGTGCGCGATTCCTGCCTTGAACTATGTTTTTTTTTTTACTCAGTAACGGATGTAATTTCCAATGTAGCGAAGTACAATACTTCAGTCAAAATCTACTTAAGTAAAAGTAAAATTACCGATTTAAAAAACTACTTAAAAATTACAAAGTACACAAAAAAACTACTCAATTACAGTAACGTGAGTAAAAGTAATTCGTTACTTTACACCTCTGGGTGTAGGGTACAAGAAGATTCTTAAAATTTGCTTTGCATACATCTGTAGCTCATTTTGGGGTCCTGCCCATGACACACTGAGAGTTTCAGTGATTATGAAAGACTACATGTGAGCATTCATAACCTGTTTTCCATCTCTTGAGTTACAATAGCCATAGTGTTTATTACATTACCGTGTTTTATATTATGATGATTTACAGTGATTTCTGTAATGAACCTCTATTTATTGGGTATTTAGATTAAGTTGTTTGTGGTGTTCATTTACAGCTCAGGTTTAACTTTTTCTTTATATAAAATCTGTATATGTATCTATATGACACACAATGGTACTTTGATTCAAAGTGATTTGATTGGCTATAAGCCCTGTCATTCTTAGTTAAAGAGTTTTGATTCCCTGAAGGCCTCTAGATGTTATTTTCTCACCTGAATGCTTGACTGTCTAATCGCCATCAGATGAGATACTAAGGTTTTGGCCAACATAATATACCAGTGCCTGTGTCCAACTATTGTTGATCTTGAAGATGGCCTGAGAGAAAAGCCAGGGTGTGAGATACTATTTTCCTACTTTTAAGCATACACCCCACTACAACCCTCGGTGTGCGTTACTTTTCCATTAAGTTCACCTATACAAAACATGCGGGGTTGTCATTGTTGTGCTATTAATGATAACTTTACCCTGAGTGAAATGAGTTAGTGTGATTCACTGAACACTACCATATGAGTCATCGTTGAACCTTAGACACTATTATATTGAAAACAAACCTCTTCAATACCAATTTCATGAGCACTGGCAAAGTACCTTGTCTCTTCATGAGGGCCAAGGCTGACACACGCGCAATCGGTCAAAAAGATGCACAAGGACACACTCAGCAGCATGTCATTGAACTCAGAGAAATGCTTTAAACAGTCCTGAATAAAATACACTGATGGGGGTTGTTCATCAGAGGATGAGCAGGGCCGTAACCAGGGTTTCAGAATCAGTGAGGTCAGGGGGGGAGGGGGGCTGAGTTTACACATGGAAGAAAAATAGAAGTGGAAAGCATAGGTAAAAAATCAGTGGTATGCAAAAGTTAAACCCCTAGTTTGGGCATCCTCTCTCAACTCTCACACCCATCAGACACTAAACCCTCACATGAGACCCTCGCATGAGAAATTCTGAATCTGTGTATTTTCAGACGCATATAGCTTCAACTATTTTTGAATCTGAAAAAGTTACTGAGGTCCACATGGAACCAGATGACACACTTAGTGTTTCATAAAAAAAGTTACCACACTTAATAAATAGGCTAGCCCATGCAGAACATCAAAACCAGTCAAAAGTCACAGCCAGTCAATTTAAGGCATTTTCAAAATGCAGACCACCCCACATAACATAACTTCCCGGTTTTATGCACCTCCCGCAGTAATATCTAGCGACACAGAGTAGTCTCAGAATAGTACAAGCGTAGGCATTCCCTCGGATAGTGCTTGTGGACAGGCTTTGTCAGATATCTTCATCAGTGGTGAATCTAGCAACTGCAACCGACTCCAAAACACCACCAGATCCACACACCCATCCCGACCCCTCTCCGTTTCCCTTACCTCTCCACACTTTAGGCCACCCCTTGGGTACGCTTAATTGCTCTAATTAATCCCGCCGCCACACCCCTTACCAGGCCCAGTCAGTCCGTCCATTCACAGTTCATCACAGTAATATTAATAGCACATTGGCAGATCTGTTCGGAGCACAATCCCAATAGTATAATGTTCTAGAATGCATTTTTCCATACGTCACAACATTCACGCTGAGGCAAATCCCTCCATACCATTGTGGTTGTACATACACATTCACATTCACATACACATACAATACTAACGTTGCCATACAACGGTCTTTAAATCAAGCACTGATTTGTCGGTAGAAAATGTAGACTTCATTCTGAAAGCATCTGCTCATTTTCAGATGGAAATCACTTTTTCTTTCAACACTTCCCTCAAGTGACTGAAAGAAAGAGAAAGAAAGTGCAAACTCACACCTCCCCATAGCGTGCCTGTGTGAGACGATCCAGGGCCAAAGACCAGGGACAGGTTTCTCAGTGGATCTGTCATAGTCCTTCATGGCAACAGTCAAATTACCATGGAGACCTAACTTACCATGGAGACGATGGAGTTTCATAGCCTTCAGTGTAATATCAATGTGTAATGCTCTAGGACTGACACATCAGGTATGGATATCACTACATATGTTATAATGACCATAACAGGCCTTTAAGAGGTGTATAGGTGGGGGTTTATTTTATACCCACAAAGGGAATTACAAGAGAAGCCAGAAGTATTGTTACTATTCAGTGCCTGGGCAGCCAATGAACGCCTCTGGTTCATGGAGTGGACTGCTTTGTATGTGTCCTGTTGCTCATAAAGTTTTCCTGAGCGTGTGGATCGAGCCAGAGAGTTAGAGTAATTTCAGGGAAGATGTTTGTCAAAAGTATTTTTCCTGTGCAGGATTTACTGGAAGACTCAGTTTACACATGGAAGGAAAATAGAAGTGCAAAACATAGATACAAATTAATGTCTTCTATCAGTGGCCTGCAAAAGTTTGGCTACCCCTAGTCAACATTTCTGTTACTGTCAATAGCTAAGCAAGTAAAGGATGACTTCATTTCCAAAAAACATAAAGTTGATACATAACTAATTTCTTTAATATTTTAAGCAAGATTACCTTTTAAAATGTACGCTTTCAAAATACCAAAAAAGGAAAAGGGCCTGAAGCAAAGGGGGCCTTTCATGGTCAGTACTTAACAACACCCCCTTTGGCAAGTATCACAGCCTGTATTTGCTTTTTGTAGCCAGCTAAGAGTTTTTCAATTCTCGTTTGGGATATTTTCTCCCATTCATCCTTGCAAAAGGTTTCTAGTTCTGTGAGATTCTTTGGCCATCTTGCATGGATTGCTCTTGTGAGGCCTATCCACAGATGTTGGATGTTTTCAGGTCAGCGGTCTGGGCCATGGCAAAGCCTTCAGCTTGCGCCTCTTGATGTAGTCCATTGTAAATTTTGAGGTGTGTTTAGGATCATTATCCTGTTGTAGAAGCCATCCTCTTTTCATCTTCTTCTGTTTATTTGAATCCATTTTTGTGTGCCTGCTGTCATGTTATATGGGACCTAATTGGCCTAATGGGACGACATTTTTTAAGTTTTTAGCAGGCAATTCGGTATTTCCTGGGCTGAAGCAGCTAGCATAGCATTGGTCATTGAAATTAATGGGGGTGGTATTTCCTCACTCTCTCAAGGTCTATATAATACCTCCATGGTGTTGAATCCCACCCCCATCCCCCCGAAAAAAAAATGAACCTCACTAGTTCAAAGAGAGCATACTGCCTTGTCTGATAAGTTCATACCAGAGTAACTAATGACATTCTCTTTCACTTTATTCCATTTTTAACAAAAATGGACAGAAGAAATCACTATCAAAGTTGCCCGGCCCTGGATGTCAATCAGCCTCAATCAGCCTACACACCATCTCAGTTTCCTATTACTGATGGCTTTAAATAGTAACCTGGTTGCTTGCTTCTCTGCCAGAACGTTATAGTTGGTTAAGCTGTTCACTCTACTTGACTCTGCCTCTGTGACCGGTTTGTACCATTCTTGTGACCCTGGACTGTATTGCTTTTGTCTCCTATTAAACCTTCATTTCAGCCAATCTCGGTAGTCTGTCTTATCTGAAACTGAGTCTTTTCCTAGTTTACTGTGACAAAATGTTCTGGCCATAATGGACTCATCAGATATGAACCAGTTACGCTTGGCTGTAGACAAGCAATCTCGCTCACAGACCTTTTATTCTCTGTCAGGTCCAGAGAGAGAGGCCATGGACATCAGTGAGTCATTGGCAAGTGACATTATCCACCCTTCTTCTTCCCCTGCTGGTACAGGGTTTTTCTTTGTGGGTAAGAAGTATGATTCCCTCAGGGGAATGGAGGCATTGGCTAGAAGGGGCAGAGGTTCCTTTTTTTAAATTTTTTATCCCGCCACCACCATACTCAATTGGGGGACTTTTTTTTCAGCATTATTATCATTCCTTTAAGGTTCCTTTTTTAGTCTTAACTGATCATAAGAATCTCAAACACCTCCACACAGCTAAGACCATGCTAGACCCGCTGGGCTATCATTTTTCTTCTTTTAGCTCTGTCCTATCACCCAGGGTCTTAGAACGGCAATCCTGATGCAGTCTCTCTGCCGTTTTCCCCACCTGAATCTCCATCTGAACCTGCCTCGATCCTTTCCAGAGAATGTCTGGTTGCTGCCACCTTGTGGGATATCAATTCCATTGTTCAGCAGGCCCAGAAGAAGCAACCTGTCCCAGGTAATCGGCCCCAGAACTGTTTGTTTGTACCTGCCTCTGTTCGTTCGCAGGTCATACTATGGGGCCATGCATTTAAACTTGCTGCCATCCTGGGATGCAGAGAACCCTTTCTTTCCTAAAACAACACTTCTGGTGGCCAACCGTGAGGAGAGATGTCCCACTGTTTGTGGCCACTTGTGACAAGGACAAGAACAAGCTCTCCAATAAGCCTCCTACTGATTCACTCCAGCCTCTGCCCATTCCCTAGAAACCTTGGTCACACATCTGTCTGGATTTTGGTTCTGGTGTTCCTGCTTCTGAAGGCAAGAGTCTTAGTCATCCATTTTGTTCCTTTACCCAAGCTACCCTCTGCTCCAGAAACTGCTCAGCTGATAACAACCAATGTTTTCAGATAGCATGGTCTCCAATTTAGCATTGTATCTGGCAGGGGCCCAAAGTTCTGGAAGGCATTCTGGAAATTGCTTGGCATATCTGTCTGTTCAACATCTGGATTCCACCCTCATGCTAATGGCCAGGCACAGCGTGCTAATCAGCCTCTGGAGACATCCCTTCACTGTATGGTTTCCCAGAATCCTTCCTGCTGGTGTCAACAGCTCCCCTGGGTCAAATATGCCCACAATTTCCAACCAGTGTCCTCTGCAGGCACGTTCCCTTTTCACTGCTGTTTTGGAGATCACCACACTCCGCCCCCCCTCCATTTCTGTCTCTGGAGAAGAATAAATGTGTTCCCTCTGCCTGGGAGTTTGTTCGATGTTGTCACATGACCTGGAGGAGAGCTAGGACCAAGCTTCTGCATTCTGCTGCTCAGTTTGAAGGACAAGCTGAAGGTCAAGCTGATCAACATCGTTCCAGAGCTCCCAAAAGCTATAGTCTGGTCTGTCTCTCCACCTAAGACCTGCCCTTGCAAGTGGAGAGCCCGAAAGCTGGCCTTTCCGTTTTTGACCTCTGCCTGTTTTGTGCAACTGTGCCACTGACTCTGTCTAATGAATTTGTACGTTTGACCTCTTTTGTGTTGATTACCTGGCCCATTTCTCTGGAATAGTTTTTGGACTGTGCCTCTGTGATCATTTTGTACCATTCTGGGCTTAGACCCTGGACTGCTTTTGTGACCTTGTCTCCTATTAAACCTTCATTTCAGCCAATCCTGGTAGTCTGTCTTATCTGAAACTGAGTCCTTTCCTAGTTTACCATGACATTAAGAGCATTGCATATATTCTTGCAAGTAAAAAAAAAAACTCAGAAAATGTACTTCTATTCTTGGATGCAATAGAAAGCAATGCATGCTGGGCTGTGCCTTGGGAATACCATGTTTCATTCACTCTGTCACCATGAACATATCAAAGGTAAATACAGTGTCAAAGGAAATATTTACATTATGACATTTTTATTGGTAAGTCTGCTACTGCAGCTTTAAATGACCATTTCTCAGTGGGGCATTTGCAAATGCACAGCTCATGAAGCACTGCAAGGGTCACGTATTCGACTCATAGTCATATTGTTGTTGTGAGATTGTTTACTATATTAGATTTAAGCTGATTAACAGGATGCGCCATGACATGGTTATATGACATTTTTATGCTCCAACGGGACCAAGGCCCAAAGGGCAGCAGCAGTCGAGCATACATGAGGAATGCAGATTGTCTCTCTGTCGCCCTGTCACAGATTCCCCATCCCCACATGTGCATATCAAACGTACCCACAAACACAGGGAGAGCCATGCGTATGAAACATGGCGGCACCTCTGACAGACAGCCCCCCCCCCCCCCCCCCCTCCTCCGCGTCTACAGATGACCTCAGAGCTTTTCCTCCGTGTCATAATGCACCCATTCACAGACTCGCGGCGCACAAAGGCATCCCCAGGCCCGACTGGCCTCAGGAAAAATGTCTTCCTCTCTCCCCGTGCCATCTGTGGCCTGATGAATGGGTAGAGCTGGAACATTGCCCTTTGCTTGTAGCCGAAGGGGGGGTGGGGGGCTGAAATGACATTGGTGGTACATAAAGATCAACCCATGGAAGTAAGGTATGGCTTCTTCGCCAGAAGGGCTTGTGTTGTGGTGACATTGGGGGGGGGGAAATGGTGGCAAAGCCGTATAAACTGTGGTGTGGAGTAGTGTGGTGTGGTGTGGTTTGGTGTGGAATAAATGCAATATATACATGCCCCTAAATATTGGAATATGTCCTTGATGTTGACATTTTTTTTTTTTTTGTCCACTGCTTTCAGTGGGGTTTTCTGGAACTGAACCTCACACGATGCTAGCGTGACTCGGATTCACAGAAACAGACAGACTCAGCGCTGTGGAAACAATTAAATCCATCTCAGGTTTTTTTGTTTTCATGTTGTGATGTTGACCTCATCAGGCTGAGCTCCAAAGCACATGTGTGGCTTTGCAAGGAAGCTTTTGTATGATTAGTGCTTTTTACCGTTAACATGGCTGTATGAATATCGTCGCCTGCGCGTTATGATTTATATGCTCTTCACTACTGTCGTGTGTGCTATGATCTTATGCCAGGTTATGTTAAGACCGTCAAATGAGTGCCAGATGAACGATTATCTAACAATGCCTTTTATATCTGGATGAAAATGAAAGGAAAAAATACTGTCTACATTTATAATTTTACTGTTGAGTGCTGTGTATAATTTACAGCTATGTAATAAATTGTACTACAAATGAGCAGCAGCTAAAGCGATTGATCAGATTCAGTTAGAGTTACTACTTTGAAACTAAATCGTATTGAAACCATTTTAATTTCTTTGTTCCGCTTCCGTATAATAAATCGGATGATGACTTAGGGATAGGCCTAGTGCTTTTAAGTGGACAAAGCTGATGCTTATGTCGTCCACTATTCAAAAGGGTCACGAGGCCCTTCCCTGCAGTGTCTGTTGTTGACAAATTCTCCTGCTGAGTATCCAAATCTTCAGCCATGTGTAACTACACTGCAGCCACTCATGAGTCTGCAATTATGCTCAATTATTGAGCCATTAGGAACTGACCAAGTAGGCTTGTTCTCCCTCCTCCGTATTGTGTCTTAGCATGAGAATGTGCCACTGTGTCACCCATTGTTTGGTCATAACCGAAGCCGCCAAGCACCCCTCCCCCCGCCCCCCACAACAACACCCACCCACCCACCATCTCCTTGTTAGAACAGCAGTAGCTCACCAGGCTGCCAAAGGACAAAAGGGACCAGGAAACGCAGCAGCCAAGTGTCAACGGCCCTCCATCAAGGCCTGAGAGGAGAAGCTGTGGGGGTCCGCCACAGAGAATGTTCCCATACTCTAGTCAGATGTGATTATAAAGACACTCAGGTCACACTCCCCACAGATCAAACTGCAATAAAAAATGCATAAAAAGCTACTTTTAAGAATACAAGAGTCAAGTACATCTGGTTTGCCCAAGTGATGTACTGACCTGACAGTTGCTCTACTCATGTCAGTCTTCTTATGGAATATATCCCCCTAAACTACATGAGCATGGGTTCTATTCCTAGGAAAATGATGACCGCTCAAGTCAGTGGGCAATCCCCTAACAACATCCGCGTATAGAAGATCCATCATTCTTATGTGTTATGTCAGTGTTATGTGCCATTCCTCAAGAATGACTATGAGTTGTAATTCTGACAAATATCTGAAAAATAGATTCATGAGAGGAGCTAAACACACACACTCATGTGCTAAAAAAAGGCAGATTTTGAAACAATGACAAAAAAATTCACTACCATAGTTTTCTAAAGTCGGGAAAAAACCTGCAGTGTTGACACACAGGATGCACACACAAGCAGATTTGATCAGTTAAAATAACAAAGACAATAAGTATACTCATGAATTGTATGTATAAAACAGCTGTTCTCCAGGCTGCTCAACAACAGCTATATTTATCCCAATTGTCTTTTGGACATCTGCGCTCCTTATTTAAGTACTTTAATTTAAATTACAAAGTGCTATGTTTAATTAGATAAAGAGTTTTGTCTTAAAATAGTACTAAGATACCTGATTAAGGATTCCTAGGACCTCCCAAACATGTTTACAGTGGTGGTGTGAGGCATGTACTGTATGTGAGGCACATGATTAAGAGTGCTATGTCTCCTCCTAGTGTTCAGTTGTATCCAGTGCGCTCAAGTAGGATACACTGTAGTATGGTAGCAACTCCAGGTGTCTTAAATTTTGCCTGAAAGGCTTGTGCGACCTGTTGGTCAAGAGTGGTATTACATCATGTTTAACCTGCAAGCTGTTGCCCTCATAGTTCTTCAAGAAGTAAAAAGGTTCTTATACAGAGGGCTCTTACAAGGACCATTTAAAACCCAGAAAGGATCTCAAAAGCTAATATTTCCGTCATAATCATGCACCCAAAGTTTGTTAAGATGTTTTGGACCCAGTGAATTTTAAAGATGAATTGAATGTGAGTTGTATTGAATGAGTTGAATGTTTTGTTGGCATTTCTCGGAAAATTCCACCCATTCTAAGACTTATCGACAACTGGGCTATCATGAAATCTTACTTTCTCAGAGCATCTACTGTTATGATGGCTATCAGACTGTAAATCCAGCAACCTTAAGTATTCCAAGAAAGTACAAGGTTGAGTAAAATTAGGATAACTTAGGTACAACGTAATTAAATCATTTATAATGGGTTTAAAGACAACGTACCTCCAAGAAGTAAGAAAAAAATGAAAGAAAGGAAGTGTAAGGAAATGCTGTTACATATTGTGATACCCAAAATTGAACTACAAGACTATTGATAATATAACATTATCAACATAACAACTATACAAAATAAAGTATTTTGTTTAAACAATTTCTCAAATGACTATGGAATTTCTAAAAAAAAACCGACCTATACTAACAGTAGCGGCAGTAAATTCCGATGTCAACTGTCTGCAAACAGTGTACTATTATGTGACACTCTTCAGGACAATTGAGGTTATATGTTATGTATGTATATGTACGTATATGTATATGTATATGTATATGTTTTATTAGAAAAAGGGTGGAGCCCAGAAGGTGAATAAGTGTTTGCTAAACTTATTATGCTCCTAAAATCTGGTGTTGGATTTCAACCTGATCTAGTGAGGAGAAAAACCTGCAGCCTGCAGGCATTGTCATAGTTTGTCTTTATATAACAGTGCTTCCTGTGGGATTTTGAATTTTAAACGAGGCCTTCAAGATTGCATATGCTTTTCAGTCATACACAGGGAACACAAGTCAATTTCCTCCGCTAGTAATCAGGGGTAGTCACACAAAGGCCAGATCACTCAACATAACATGCATCATTTTATACCGAAGCAGCCAGCTGCATTCTACCCTAATCAGGCAGCACACTTTACTATGGAATGCCAGAGGCTAGTGTGAGCTAGGGTGGGGTGGGATGGGGTGGGGGGCCCCGGCCTGAACCAGGATTAGGGTAAGGGTTGAGATAGGAACACTATTAAGGGATAAGGGAAGTGGTTGGGAGTAGGATACAGTTATACAGCTTTGATACAAAGCCCTTGTCTCCTTGTAGGCATTCAAAAAAAAAAGAAGAATACAAATACTGTGCTACAATACCAGATGCAAGATACACCACAACCACTACACTGGGAGAGAGATGCAGCGAACACAGGAACGTTAATGGTGCAACACAACCAAACACTGTCACCTCACCCGCCTCAGCCCCCCCCTTCGTGAGGACTGAACAGGAGTTGTCGAGTGGGCACCTTCCTCCATTGGTGTTTGAGTGAATTAGGCACACAACACCTCCAGAAGGCTCAACAGTGGTATCTGGCATCCAAGACCCAACCTCTTCCTTCCAGGTTACTGTTTCATCACAATTTGACAATTTGTTTATTATTTTATGCATAGTGAAAGAATATATTATCACGTTATGAAGTGACAAGTGTGCTTCTATTTGATACTCCTTTTCCATTCTTATTGTTTTTGATTGTTTTTGTCATAACATGTGATTTGTTTACTAGTGTAAAACAACATAAAAAGTTTATGTGTCCATACATTTGAAATACCTGACGTGAAGTGGGAGATTTAATAGTGCTTACCTTTTGCTTCTATGTTCTATATGAGTCTCTGAATAAAGTGCCTCTCGGGCAAATGTAACTCCATCATGTGAGGCAAATTAAGTCTTCTGTATTAGCAAATATATTGTAATGGATCCCTATTCAGTAGATGCCTCGATTGAATAAAAATCATCTGATAGAGTACAATCCTAAATACAAAAACATGATTTAATATGTAAATAATTACTAAACTGTTATTGTGCATCAATTTACTAATTAACATTAAAGTATTATATTGAATTGATTATTTGATCAAATACAAGCTTGTTTTTAAGGCCTGCTCCTTTGGCCATTACTGACATAATCTGAACTACAATTGAACCATATGGCCCTGCTCAACCCAACCTTCCCATATGCTCATAGTATTTCTCTGTCGAGAAAAAGGACCCTCTCTTTACAAACCATTGTTTCAAAACTATTGTTAGTGAAAAATATCTGCCTTCATCGAGTTATACTTAAAATCTCTCAACAGTTGTTTTTGCTTCAACGTATTAGAAAGAAAAAAAGAAAAAGAAAGAAAAAGAAAATAGACTATATTAAATGAAACTGTATTAGTAATTGGGAGGGTGATGCGTTTGTGGAAATGTTTGTTAGCTGTGTTGTACCACTGTGATAGCTTATGTTCCATATGTCTGTCCCATTTAAGCACTGGAAACACTGGAGTGTTGTAGTCTGGTGCATGGAATATTAACTTACTGAGACAACCTGCTCAAATCAGCTTAGCTGTTTTGTCATGCGATTCTCAGGTCAATGTCGTGTCCCTCCAGTGGTCACTTTGAGTCATTGCATACAAACTGGTAATGGCATTTCTTTGTGCAGACATATTTTTAAGTGGTTACAAAATGGCAGTATGTTTTATTCTAATCAGTTAACTTACTGTCGTCAATTACATACTTGACTAAACACACTTTATTTCACGATATTGTCAAATTTATGCAGAGAAGACCAATTTCAAGTCACTTTTACGAGTTTAGAGCCATTCGAATACCAAGTCACAATGCATTACATTTTCTAATGCAATCGTATTCACAAAATTAATTGTATTCTCTTTTGATTTTATACTCGTTTTAAAGTTAAACATATTATCGACTCAGGGGTTAACGGAAGGGTTTGTTAACCCTTTACATTTGATCCTATTCTGCAATAATTTCGACATGCACAGAATAACCATCTCGCACTCAATCAAATTGAACACGCAGTATCACCCTTGGTCAAATGCACAGGCTTCCTTGTCTGATCTAAGGTTTCGCACAAAGGACTTTGGCCTATGAGACCAATGGAGGCAGCTAAGCGGCATATAATACTGCGCAGATGGCGTGGCTCTGTCTGCCTAAGCCCCAGTGCCTGCCTTGGTTCATGGTCAGCCATTTTGTAACAGCTGAATGGGAATTACATGTTACAGCTTGTTTCGAATGCCTGCAACCGCTCACTTTTCATTTAACTTTACGCGAGGCCAAAGTGATAAGAGTGTCGTTCTGTGTTTCGTTTACGACTCGAAACCAACTTCCCGTGTACTCTACCTCTCGCACCAGGTTATCGTTCTTCTGACCTTACACCTCGAGTTACAGTCGATTTATGTAATGAGAGAAAATAAGGCGGTTCGCTGCTATAAACCGCAGCTCTTGCCTTAATGCGCCAATGAGAACAAAGGGTAGGTGGAACTGAAGCGTTAAACCTACATATTGATGTTCATTGTGACCAATCCTTATTTACTGCGCGCGCAATTCTAACCAATGACCGGGCTTTTCATACACCGATTATGTTAATCAGTATTATCTATTTGAATGACAAGATGATCGTGTACTCATATTTCGAAGTGTAAAGTAGCGCCAATCCGCGTATCCAATGGGCGGGACTCAGGAGAGGGGGTTGGGTGCGAAGTATCATGGAGGATCATTTGGAGAACTGAAGCCGCGGAAGCGAGCCTAACCGTGGGTCCGTGTCTCAGCCAATTTTTGTTTTCATCTTTGACTTTTCCATCCTGTAAATTGTATATTTATTTTGAACATGGAAATGAAAAAGAGGATCAGTTTGGAACTGAGGAACAGGACTCCAGTTGAGGTAAGACGCGGAGACGTTTCTTTTTTTTTTTAAGGAATGCAAGATGATGTTCACTTACAACCTGACTGTAGAGTGGAGTCGGCATACTTGCGAAAGCCGCCAACAGTGGGATTCTGGTAGACCACATGGACACCTGAAGGGATGCGAGTAAGATCACGTCCCATACAGATAAGCCTTGTATTTGGGGCATTTGCAATATAATTGCCCAGACTACCTATTTGTGGTTCTTTAGACAACAATTTATGAACCGAGAGCTGAGCAAATTAAACGAAGTCTATTGTTGACTGGTTGTCCTACCCTCCCTCCTCCTCGATGTGATACATTGTAACAAACGTTCTATCTGGCAGAAGCGCAACGAGAACGAAATTAGAATATCGCCCCAGTTTGCCTTTTAAAGTGCGAAAAGCGAAATATTTAACTTGACAGATTGACAATTGTTTGAGGTTTGGAAACGTTTTCATGTTCTATGTTCTATTTTGGTCAAGTTATTAAACTGTCCAAAAATGCTTGGTATGCCTATCATTGAGAATGATGAGAACAACTTTCAATAGCAGACGCCCAAGTAATTTTCCTGTTATTGTCCCACCCATTTGTAGCCTATTTAAACGCCATTTGTTCGACGTTTTACCAGCTGACTCAAACTATAGAAATAGTGCAATACCAATTTATCTTCGGTGGAGTTATAATTGCCCACTGACTGGCTTATCGGTCGGCAGGAGCGAGTCCCTTCGTCTCCCTTAGCGGACATTTTACGCTCTCGAGCGAGTTAACTTCGACCTTGTTAATGGCATCAACCATTTTCTTGAATGTCTTCAGTCGTAATATATCTATTCGAAGCGTTTTCGGGCAGAGTAAGCTTGTAGGCTGCGTTAAGACATTCGTTGACTTTTTTTTTATACGCAGCATTACTAGGCGGACTCCTCCGTCGACGACGCGCTCTACTCTGGCGAGTGAGCGAGCGTAGGAGCTTGTGTCTACAGTGAGCTGTTGAGTTCGTGCAGGCGGGTGGGGAGTGGAAGTCATTTTGTTGCATCAATAGACGGAACTCTTATCGCGGTATGGTTGAAGCTGTAGATGTTTTAAAGACCGTGTCGAGTGTCGAAGTTAGACGTACTACGAACAGCTGGTAGGGCAATTGGAAGTAGTCTTAGGAAAAGCAGAAATGCCGTTATACTGGGACCTGTCCGCGCTTTTAAATGGAGTCCATAAAGAAGCTGCACTCGCGCTGGGTGTTCTTTAGATGAAGTGATTATGTAATGCCATCGTACTTGCATTAAAAGGCTAGACTTGGGTTTCTCTTTTCCTATCACTTATTTTCATTTAGTCCCAATTAAATATGTTCGCCAACATTTTTGTCTGGTTTCTGAATTGAAGGAATTTGGCAGATGGTGCGGGGGGTTACACACAACCTCCCCCTCCCCCTTCAGTAGATTACAGTAAACCCCCCACCCTTCCGACTCTACTTGCCTATAGGGAGAGAAGATTTTCTTCATTCATTCATTTGAATACGTGCACTACGACCGACACGCTTCCCTACTGAAAAAAAGATATGTCTTGGTGATCGCCTGTGAACTTTGTTGCTATTCAGCCAATGCTCAAACTGTAGTTGCCAAATATCCAGAAAGAACGAATGCTGCTCGGCAGTAAATATTCCCGCGTGCCCGTGTGGAGCGTTACCGCCCACATCTCAACGTTGCTTTGTTTCCTGATTGCCCAAACGGAGGCTACATTGATGTAGAGTTTAAGGAAACTATTTTCTGATACTGTGGCAGTCGTCATCTTCCACTGGCTTTAAAGAAATGGCCTGCAGTATGTTTTAGTGTTGTCAAATATCATTAGTGATGCATTTAAAATAGACACAATTATAAAATCATATTCTTTGTTATATATAATAAACAACTTGTAGATACAACCATAGGTTATTTGACTGTTTTGATAAATTGATCCATCTGTGGACGCCAAAAGCAATTATATACTGTCCCCTTTACCTAAAGATGCAGTTCGCGATTCGGTTTCGGTTTCGCGAAAGGTTGTTGATATTAAGGCACAGTCTAGTGTCTCCAGTGGCAAGAAGTGTCTCCCGTGGCAAGAAGTTAACATCACAAAAGTAAATCAACAGGCTTGTTCGACATATGAATATGTAAGAATACTGCAGAGCTGACTTTGTTAACCTGATACAGACTGTAAATGTGATGATATAACTGTAACCCTTTACTCTGCTTTCTAGGTGGCAGAGCTTGTAGTGGACAACTGCCGCTCCAGTGATGGTGAAGTCGAGGGTCTATCTGATGACTTCAAGGAGTTGGAGTTCCTCAGCATGGTCAACGTGGGCTTGACCTCCCTGGCCAAGTTGCCCGCACTGCCCAAATTGCGTAAGGTGAGTACAAACTCCTGCGCGTTTTTACACGGAAGACCGATTCAAGATGCCCAGTGACCACTTTAGTATCAGTAAAGACATAACCTTAAACAATTTTTTAAACTATGATGGCTGAGCAGAACTTTAGTGTTCATATAATTAATACAATTAACTGGTCCCCTGTTAGTAACATAGTTCTGTTTATCTGTTGTTATTCCTTCATGATCAGTTTCAGAACTTTGGACAGCTCCCCTTATTTGAAGTTGGTACTTCAAATTGTTGTTGCGTAATTACGATATTGCATTGAACTACATGCAATCTTATGAGCACAATGCTTCCCGTTCATAGCATACCAAATAAACAGGAACAATACATATTAAGGGAACTAGAAAGTTATTAATACATCGATTACCGACTTCAGCACCACGGACAGCTCCAGTTACGCACAACAAGAACTGTCCAGCGTGATAAATGTTCAAAATCCTGTTACTTTATTTTGTTTTCATAATCTGTCTGTGACTAAGTACTTTTGACTGCAAAAACTATATATTTGTTAAGTATAAATGATGAGTTGAATGACGATGATGTTCCTATTCCTCAGCTGGAGCTGAGTGACAACAGCATCTCGGGAGGTCTGGAGACACTGTCAGAGAAATGCGCCAACTTGACGTACCTGAACCTGAGCGGAAACAAGATCAAAGAGCTCAGCACAGTGGAGGCTTTGGTAAGAGTTTGGAGATTTGATTAAGATTAAAAAGCAGTATCGCACTAGTAATGCCCACAGCCACATAATCGATTCATGTTTTGTCCTACCATGCTAAGTAAGAGAGTACACAACGTGTCTACACAAAGAGTCTACTACACAATGTGACCCCTGGTATTAGTCTACCAAGGACTACACTTAAAATCTTTTTAAGTGGTTGGGGGTCACCTTCCTGAATAGCATCCGTAGAGGCAGCTACAGTGCCCTACTAAGCTGTATTTCCTTTCTTCAAGAGCCACTCACCTTAGATTGTTTTGATGCACAAAGTGATGTGACATCTTTAAATATTTATATATTTATGGAGGCTTTCACAACTTAAACCAAAGAGATATCTGACCATTTGACCATGAACTCTCTCTCTCTCTCTCTCTCTCTCTCTCTCTGACTGACTCTGTTGCCTCTCATTTTTTGGAACACCACAGCAAAACCTAAAGAACTTGAAGAGCCTGGACCTGTTCAACTGCGAGATCACCACACTGGAGGAGTACAGGGAGAGCATCTTCGAGCTTCTGCCTCAGGTCATGTACCTGGACGGCTTTGACGCAGAGGACAACGAAGCACCTGACTCTGAAGCAGACGATGACGGTACGAAGCACGGAAGTGATGGAGCAGAAAGAGCGGCACCTATAGGGTCTTCGTCTCGGTGCTGAGCATGTGATGGAAATGAGCTTTATGCATTGGGATAAAGATGTACATCACTGAAAGTCAAAGGGGTGGTGGAGAGAGGTGGTTTCACATGATGAAGAAAAAGATGATGATGTTCCTGTTATATATGGTGAAAAATTAAGAAATGATTTCTTAAGAGATGCTTTTCTCTTTATCGTGGGAATTTGGATTTGTGTGTGTGACCAAGACAGTTGTTTGGTTGTGATGTCACATAAGATGTCATTAACTATGTAGGGGATCTTACACATTAAAAACATTAATCACGTTTTATAATGAACTGTCTATCCAGATGAGGATGAGGATGGTGAGGAAGGAGCAGGTCCCTTGGGTGACTATGATGATGACGATGATGATGATGAAGGCTCAGAAGGTGGAGAGGTCGGACTGTCATACTTAACGAAAGAGGGCATACAGGTGAGGGCTTCCTTTTTCCCTTGTACAGAAATGTTTTTGTGTTCAGTACTAGACTTGCAATTCCATGTTCATACATTGTATCACAATATCTTATTGTTCATACATTTTTTTTATTTTTACACATTATCCCTCCCAAGTCACACCAAACAACAAGTCACCTAGGCATTCGATTGTGTCGCATAAGTAATTGTCTTTTATTTTTGTTCTGAAGAGCAAAGTATTGCTTTTACATTGACATCTTCTCTTTTTGACCAGGACGAAGATGATGATGATGATTATGTGGAGGAAGAGGAAGAGGAGGCAGGAGCGGGTGAGCATTTGAAACTGGCAGGGCAACTGCTGTAGACAGCTTTGACATTGACATGTTATTGATTAATATCGGTTTCAAACCAGCCATTGAAATGAATGGGTCTCCTTTGTGTAATGACTGATTCCGTAGACACTTTTATTGATCCACTCATTCAGAGCAGGTTGACTCCTATTGATCCCTGCTGTTGCCAAGTGTGAGGTGTATTGATTTGACACCGAACCAAGCACTTTACCCCATGGGATGCAATCAATGGTGGTTAACAGCATGCACCATATGTGAAACTCTCCTATGCTTACCCCAAGAACTAAGACACTCCATCATGACCTGCCATAGGGAGGTCTTGTAAAACTCTTTATATAAATAAATTACATTTAAAAAAAAAAAAAAAAGCCACTATGCCACTGTTAATCATGGAATCAACATTATATATGCATGGTGCAAACAAGCTTTAAAGTTTATTTTATGTCATGCACAGCTATCTGCTGTCCTGGTATGAGCAAATGTAGATAAAGTGCACCATGCTTAGATGTAGTAACATCATAATACTAAATAGATTCCTGCCACTTGTTGGGGACCATAGCTATGACTAATATTACATTAGGTCTATTGCAGTGGTAGCAAAGTTGTGAGACTCTTTTAAAATGTGTTCGGTGGTGAGCAGCTTGGTTGATCTGTCGTCTGAACGTGCAACTGGAAATCTTGCTTTGCAGTGGTGGCCGGAGTACACGGAGAGAAGAGGAAGAGGGAAGCTGCGGACGAGGGAGAGGATGATGATGATGATGATGATGACTAGTCCTTCCTCCCAGGAGCTTTAGAACCCAGATCCAAGCTGTTAGAGCAACCATGAAAAAGAGCGTGATCTTGCAGATTGTTTTTCTCTTTGTATACCATAGATATCACTGTAGAAGCTAAGTGTTTTCCTTTTGATATATAAAAATATATATTATAATATATATTATATAATATACTATTTGAAATAAGGAGAGGTTTAACTGATAATTCATTTATAACCATTCCAGCTGTAATGTCCCAATCCGAGTATGTTGTCAGTGGGGTCAGGATAAGGGGGTGGGTGTGGGTTTAGGGGTGTGCGTTCAAACCAGCTTGTGGTTCATGAGTTCGTTTTACCAGCTGCACAAAAGATGCAGAACAGGGAGACAAAAACAAAAAGAACACAACAACAACACAAGAATTCCTCCAGCAGGTTTCAACGTCGTTGCCAGTCCGGAGCTTCAACCTTTCAGGGACTTTTATTCTGAAAGCATCTCCAAGAACACGCCGAGCCCCGCCCCTTTCGCTCATCTACCTCTGGGGGCTGCTACTCCACCCACCCCAATGGAGTAGCGAGCCAATCATCTCCTGCCATCTCCTCCCCACTGGGCAGAAACGGACACTACCACCATAGTCTTCTCCCCAGAGCATCTTTTGTATAGGGTTCTTTCCGCTTGATCCAGAAAACGCTACTCTCTGATAGATTATAGTTATGTATATGACAGTTGGTAGAGTTCCCAGGCAAATTACGCTGTTTCATAAACCTACACAGGTAAAGGGCAGTAATGTAATGTGAGTCTAAAAATCAGCCCACCAGAAACTCTTGGTGGAGTTAAATGGATAACAAAAAGTGGGGGGAAAGGCGGTCCTGCGGTCCTAAAATGTTGTAGCTTTAGCGCAGTGTCAGGGCTATCATAGAAGTGACATTGTCGCTCCTACATCTCTCTATAGAACGGGACACAATCTACTCTTTGTAAAGTAAACAAAAAAACACAAACAGCACCTGTTTTCTGTCTGTTGAGGGGTGTGCTTCAAACTCGATCAGAAAGCAGTTTAATCCCAACACCTGTTCTCTTTTGACATTGTACAATAAGACCATTCAACACAATTTTTTTAGAATGAATCTTGACTGCTGATACTTTACTAATGAAGTTAGGTTTAAACTGCTTTGTAATGGGATTAGTGACTGCCCCTTGGTAATGGAAAAAAATGTTTAGTTTGTGATTTTTCTTCTTATTTTACATCATAAGAATGATAATCTTTTAATCTATTGTTCGTATGGCAATATGTATATAGTATCTGTTCCAACAGTTTTTGTGTGTATTTTTTTAATCTTCTTGTGTTTGAATTCGAAGCACAGGTCAGAGGGGCAAGCTTTAGACCCTGCACTCTCAGTCTCCCCTGTTCTTTTTTGGTCCCTGGCTGTCGTGAGAGTTTTGTGTTTGCCGTTTTGTGTGCTGTAAACCTCTTCAGAGGGTGTTTTTTTGGAATAAAAAAATCCACCTAAAAGACAAGCTGTATATAAATCATTTTCATTCTGAAGTTATTATGCACTTGTCACCATGCCAACACGGAAGCCTTTAATGAAGTTGACCCAGTTTGCAGCCCTATTAACAGTGTTCTGTTAAATTGGAACTTGAAAGTTTTTTAGACATTGCAATAACACAACTTGAGTGATTTGATGGAATTAAAAATGTCATGTATTATATGTATTGAAGGTTTGAGCATAATAGCTCACTTGGAGTTCAGCCTTAAAGTGTTTGTGTAAAAGTCTAAATAGAATTTTTTCTAACAAAGACCCCTTTGTGTAGAAGAGGGTCTTCCAGTTAAAAAGGTTGCTGCAAAAAAGCTGTCGCATAAAGCAAAACAAAATTAGAATTAGAACAACCATTAAGGCCAAACATCCGGACAAAGAAATGTTTTTGAAAGTATTCTTGAAAGTATACTAAAGCAAGGACAGTTTCCTCCGTTGTCAAAGGACATCTCCCAAAGAAATCTGTTGAAGAGCCACGTCCAGTATTGTAATGTGTGTGAAATATAAGCTACGGGGTAAGTTGACTGCCCCCTGGCGTATGTTAGTGTTGACCTTCACGACAGCATGCCTGCTGTGCGCTAAATATTACACACGGCTGCCATCTGTGGAGCCTGCATACGCAAGCACTTAATAATTCATGATATTAAGGCTTCTCAGAACACACCAAGAGAAGGGAGGGCGGGGCCAGTGTCTGTGACCAAGTGGAACGGAACAGAGAGAGTTGCCGTGGAGATAGTCATGAATAATTCATGAGTCAAAGGGGCATCATTCAATTTGCCAGCCACTGGAGAGAGACGGAGGTGGGATTACAGTGTCATGGGTGGAGTCGCTGAGACCCATCTTATCAGTTATTCATGAGCGACCGGTCTGTGTGCTTTACAGCGCTTAATGGACATGTTGTCGGTACGTTTGAGACAAGACACAGACAAGGCCATGCATTGGTCTGAGGAGCTGCATCCAGTGACCTTTGAGTACAGATTGCATCAGTACTTAGTAGGCGAAATACACCACAATCACCTATTTCAAGGAATTCAGACAGTGTGTACAAAATGACACAAACTATTTTATTATTTTTCTTCTATTTTGTTTTATTTTTTAAAGTTTTTTTGCAGTTTGCAGTTTTTCATTCATCAATTTTTGGTCGACAATATCATATACTCAGACTTTACCAATCCTCGTGAAACTTGGTATGGCTATAGTTCCACATGACTGATACAGAATTTAAGTTTTTGTCCATAGGGAGCGCTCCAGCTGACACATTTCAATATGTCAAGAGCCACTTAAGCTAAACATTTTAAATTTGGTATTTGCTTATACTTGGCTACATTTGCTCACATTTCCTGAAGTTCCATTTGGCTTGCTCAACAAAAATGGTTGCCAATGGTCTATATAGTGGTATATAGAAGCTATTTACCCAATTCCAAAAAAATCCTCTGTTCCTCTAACATGGTTTGGTCTGTCATCAAAATGTATTTTGTCTTTAACTTCTTATGTAACATTTACAAAATTCACTTTTACGGCAGCTATTATTGGTGATCTTTTGTTAAGCTACCACAAAGCATTTATGAAACTAACCTCTTATTAATGATAGAGAGTTATTAGTGTAAGAGTAGTTATTTTCCCCATTAGTCTCTCAAAACACCGCAAAACTTTAGAAAAATGATCGTCATCATCCATAGACCAAGACTAAAAGCTGTCATTTGTTGCAGTGTTCAGTTTCGTAGGACCATCCATCTTGTCTCTATGGGCCTTCACAGTTTGGCATGCCTCAAATACCTTTTAGCCCTGTGACACTTGGCGTCTGAACTATTTCAGCAATGCAAACATCCTTCCCGCAGCCATCATCCTTCTGGTTTCAGCTTTCAACGTCTGCCAGGCTGCCGTGGTGATAGCACAGTTAGATCATCTTAGCAACAGTTGGTTCATTGGTCGTGTTAAACTGTGGAGGCTCTACAACACATAGAGTCGTTTCCCTTCAAAGAACACCACCGACGAAAATGTTCCTCTGGATTGAGAGGAACCGCTCAAAACTGAAAACTAGTCTAAAGCTTGTAGTTAAAGGCCCAGAAATACATTCTATGAAAGGGTTGTAAAGTAAGCCACCAATGGAACTTCCGAAAGACGCCTTTTTCTCTGAAGTATTTATTCTCCAACAAGTACAAAAAGTATTAGTACATACCTTTACATCATTCATGACATTAAATAACTAGTTCTTCTAAAGTAAATAACTAGTTCTTCTAAAGCAAATTAATAGGAAAATGGAACTTAATCTCCCTCTGCCCTTTTACAGTTATCACCTTACTTCAAAAAGGGGGCAAACTGTGGATAAAAAAGGACACATATCATATAGTGTATGTCTCTCTAACTGGGGCCTGGACCCTTGTATTGAGTCTTGTATTGCTGTTAACACATGTAATTATTGCTTTCTGACAAAACAGCGTAGAAATAATAAAACATTATTTTGTCATTTAAAACAGGAGAACATTCAGGGACAGGGAGTGAGACATCCTGTCCAGTCCCTCTGATAGCCCTTCCTCCACCACAGTGTGGGGAATTAATACATTTGCTTGAATATATTTCTCTGCTTTAAAACCAATGGTCACAGACATATCAACTAAATATAGCTTTAGCTTCAAAACACAATCATTGAAGACATTTAAATCAAGGAAAACATTGCAAAAACTTTAAAAGACACCCCGAGGATTCACTCAGACATTTTTTAAATATCATATTGTATGTGTTTTTGTCATATTAAAAATAAATAAAACGTTGCTATTTCTCCAGTATGATGTTTGCAACGGCACCGATTCTGACGGCTAGTAGCAGGCCTATACAAGTCTCATGCAGGCCAGCTACCTCATCATAATCAGCATGAATATGAACATAATGAAGGTATGACACCAACAGATGGCGCTGTGGACCACAATATAACAGATACAATGCATATTACCCTCTCCCATGGGCGCAGTGGCCATTTAAAGGCATCTAGTAATTACACTACTACGGTGGGATATGTAGACTAAAGAAAAACCCCATGAAATGTATACTCTGTTTTGGAAACATTCTGTTCCATAAGCATTTCACAATTATTTGCACGGTTTTCCATTCATCATTAAAATAAAGACACTTCTGTGAACTTCATTTGCGGAAGTGGATGACATAGTTCTGCTTACATTTCACAAACCCACTGTAGTTTTCTGGAACAGTTTTCATCGTTCCACGCTTCAAGAAGATTGGCTCGGTCCCAAATCAAAGCACAGTCCTGACCTTTATAATTATTTGGCTGACCTTTGGTCCAGTACCTACAGGAACACAGAGGACCATCATGCACAACACTCAACAATTTGTCTAAGAACTGAATGTATTTATGTATGTACTGTATGTATGTATGTATGTATGTATGTATGTATGTATGTATGTATGTATGTATGTATGTATATGTATGTATGTATGTATGTATATAAAGCATTCTCTTTAAGTGTCCACATACTCAGTATACTCAAAATCTATTATCTATGCATCTAAATCTAGCAAAATATAATATTTAGCATAAATCTAAATATGCTACACATTGCTACACATTGTTGCGTGTGCGGTGCACTGAACAAATGCAGGATGTTTGAGGAGAAGTTTGAGTCACACATTGCCTTACGCTTTGGTTAGACTGGTGTTGTCCACCCATTTCCACACACCCTCCTCATTCAAATCAGTGAGACCGATCCAGGCCTGCAATGCCATTCCTGCAAGAAACAGCTAATATGGGAGGTTAAATATAAGGGGTTAGATAGAAGATCAACTGTTTGATTGCTATTACAAAACATGATCATTAAGTGATGGAAGGTACATTTGGCATTGATAATACTTGACTATATGACCACAGTTTTTTCTAGCTTGAGTTTGAGGGGAAGTCAATCATATCTGCTTGTGTGACACCTCTTCATCAAATGGATTTCACTTAAGAATGGCCTCATGCAGTGAACTGTTGTGAATTCAATGAACGGCGCAGGATACTGTGATGAGAAATTATGCACACACACATATGCATTCACACACACACACACACACACACACACACACACACACACACACACACACACACACACACACACACACACACACACACACACACACACACACACACACACACACACACACACACACACACACACACACACACACACACATGCACATGCACACGTATGCACACACACATATGCATTCACACACACACACACACACACACACACACACACACACAGACACACACTCACACACACACACACACACACACACACACACACACACACACACACACACACACACACATGCACATGCACACGTATGCACACACACACACACACACACAAATCAATCACCTGTTCTTCCTGACTGTTTATCACTACCAGGTCTATCCCTTTGTCCTTGCAGTACTGTCGGCTGCTACTCCAGTTTCTCTTCTCGCTGGAGAGGTAGTACCAGCTGAGGTTGAAGTAATGCCATCCTGACAGGGACAGACAGGGGGCGCCAAATCACAGACACAAATGGTGATCTATTAAAACTGCAAAGGTTAGCTCGTCAATATCATGCAAAAACAAATATTATAAAGGTGTTGTGCTGTCAACACATGTAATTATTGCTTTCTGACAAAACAGCGTAGAAATAATAAAAAATGATTTTGTAATTTAAAACAGGAGAACATTCAGGGACAGGGAGTGAGACGTCCTGTCCAGTCCCTCTGATAGCCCTTCCTCCACCACAGTGTGGGGAATTAATACATTTGCTTGAATATATTTTCTGTTTTAAAAGCAATAGCCACAGACATATCAACTAAATATAGAGGTTAGCGCAACACATAAACCTAGACCTGTCACCTCAACTATAACTACTCAGCATTGATCTGACCTTCTGTCTTGGAGTGTGTGCAAACAAATTTTAACCACAGAATATTATTCGTGAGATCTTTATACATATGTTTACCGAATTACATACTTCTACTCACTCAGGTCAGCGAGCTTCTTTCTGTTCCTTTCGTTAATCTCAGTGAGGTTCCGTTCACGTTCCACTGTGTTTTGGTGAAGTGAAGAGAACAATTTTCTCGTTAATATGTTTAATACTTTGTGAAGACATTTGGGAAATTCTGCATGTCCATCTGGAATTCACGAATCTGTAGAAGTATTTGTGTGCATATTATGTGTAAATGGGTTGGGACAGATTTTTAATAAATGATCTGTTGCCATGTCATCAACTCATTGTGACAGCAATCCCACAAGACCTACTCATCTGAAAAAGCCTCCTCTCGAGATCTTTTCTCTCCTCGGCCAGTTTCCTGTTCCTCCAGTCTGAGACACGAAAAACACAGAAGTAAATATAATAATAATAATAATAATAATAATAATATTAAACTTTATTTGTATAGCACCTTTCATACAAAACAATGCAGCTCAAAGTAAACAACAAAGAAATGACATGCACAAAAATGCAGAAATATGCCAGTACATCTCCCCTCTTGTTTTCATGCATTCGTGTTGAACACTCAACCAACTTGTCAAAGGGGATACCTCCAAGTCACCACTAGTTCAGTCAGTAGAATATAGCCCTCGTAGAGCCAGGCAAGTCAGACTAGCTCTTTGATGTACAGTACCAGTCAAAAGTTTGGACACACCTTCTCAAGTTTTTTCTTTACTTTTATTATTTTCTGCAAGGTAGATAGCACTTTTTTTGTTTAGTACATCATTCCATATGTGTTCTTTCGTAGTTTAAATGTCTTCAGTATTAATCTACAATGTAGAAAATAATAAAAGTAAAGAAAAAACTTAAAGGTGTGTCCAAACTTTTGACTGGTACTGTATGCACTGAAGTCGCACTGAATGTGTACATTTGGCTCTCATTGTGTTTGTATTTATTTGAACTCACCCAGTTCGGAAATGTTTGTGTGCAGTCTCCCTTTCTCTGCAGTCACGTTTCTATGAATATTATCTGTGTATAAAAAATAAAGAGTGAACACTTTTACTGTGCTTTCGTGTCTTTCTATCGCATATCCTTACATTTGCTAAGAAGAGCTTCTCTGTCGTGCAATCTGTTATGTTTTGCCAATGAGTTTAAAGTTGCAGTTTGTTACATGCAGAAGTCCCCTTGTAGAAGAGGACAGAGCTGGACCCCTTCATTCAGAACTCTATCCAAACCTGCTCCCTTAACCATTAGTATAAACCTATGACATAGTGCTCTGTGCTCACTAAACTGATTGACAGGCATGTACATGAACCCATGCAAATAACCAGATGAACTAAGTTAAATTAAATTAAAAAAGTTAAAAGTTTCAGTTTGGGATAGTCCGAACCAAGGACGATTACAGTAATTGTAATGTGTAAACAATAGCTGTTGTGGATGTTCCCTAAACATCATAAAAACAGTGCTAAATAAAATACTAATAGTATATATTTATAAATAATATAAATCATAAAATCAGTGCTAAATAATATCCTGTTGCTTTAAGTGTGTAAGTGGAGCTATCAACCCAGTCACCATAAAGAAAGTCCGCAAAGCAAAAGCGTTTTAACAGCAACTGCAGAGATGGTGAACAAAAACTCACATTTGAAGTACTAAATGTATGCAATCATGGAAAAGCTTCAAAGGCACTCTCTCCAGGAAAAAAACAGTATTAAGCTTCCATGGACTAGTGGACTACTAGTATTAGCTGATTTGGTATTGTTGCTCTATAGTACACTATCAAAAAGTTATTTTTTTTTATTTATTTATTTATTTTTTCAAAAATCTATTCTTTTTCTAGATTTTTTTCCTTTGAATCATTCTCTTTCCTCTGGATTGGGTATAGTTAGGCCGTGGTGCTTGAGCAGGACCTCTGCATGTCACGGACGTGTTAAATATGTGAAACAAGGAATGAACAGGGAGCTGAGGCTCCTGGGAAAATAGGATGAACGTGTCTAAGCCTCGCAATGGGCACAACTCGCTAAGCATCCCTTTAAAAGTGTTTTGTGAAACCAATACCACCTCCACACAGTGCACCAGTACGGGAGGGGGAAATTATTATTTGTATAAAAGGAGTCATTTGTATTTGAATTTGACAATTTCTGCTCACCCAGATCAGACAGTCTTCTCTCTAGTTTGGCTTTCTCTTCAGTCAGGTCATGCTTAAGTCTGTCTGCATCATCACAGAAACCACAAAATTAATTGTGTTCTCATATAATTTACATAAGCATTAATATCTCACATTGCATATTTTCCCCATGATATGTTCAGCAGCCTTTCAATTGAGACATAACAAGGCTCCAACCAATTTGACTGTGAAACAATTTGTAAATTGTTACACAACAATAGGTTTCAATGGCAACCCAGCACTGACCACCGGCTGACCACTCACTCACCCAACTGATAGAGCCTTTTGTGCAGGGTCTCTCGCTCCCTTGTCAAGTTGATGTAGTTCTCCTGCAGATTGTCTCTTTGCGTGTTGTTCTTCACAAGCATCAGAACAACCACCAGTAGGACTAAGCAAGGCAACCCCAGGCACAGGACCAAACCACACACCTGCTTCCATACCTGCTGTATCCTGCTGCTCCAGCTCACTATCCTGATCCTGTTGGGATTCTCATATATATTTTCGCTGTTTCTCTCCAGGGAAAAACTGTGTACTGAATGCATAGGTATATATGCATTCTCTGAGTCTGGAGTCTCCATAGTTGCTTGACACTGCATTGCTTACAGAACAGAAGACACGTTAGGACATACTCATGCAGGTGCTCTATTAGATGTCTGTGTACTGGAGTAGTACGTTCTGTATGACTTCTTCATAACAGCAGGAAGTGTGTGTGTGGGGGGAGAGGATGATTTTTGGAATGTCACGTGTTTAGAAAAAAAAAAACGATTGTACTCTTGATTCTAGTTGTTGATCACAAGGCAATTCTACCCAATCAAGTAAATGTGTTTTCAAGATGTCCATAAATGGAAAAGAACTACCCGCTGAAAAAGAGAAGACACTTCACCAGCAGTCAGCAATTTCTCAACCTCGAACGTGAAGAGGATGGAGACTCACCACAGGTGGTCAGGTTCAGACTGGTGAAGTGGCAATGCGTTTGTGTGAAGATTGCGAAGTGTGTGAAGCAAAACACTGCTCTTCCCTTTTTGGGGATTTCCTCTTTGCGCTTCAAGTGTCACAAGTCAGACACTACACAGAGACAACCTAAGCTTCTAGAATGAATCACATATTTGTTGTCCAAATCTTTGCGCCACTACCTATATATGTCTATGGTGAGAGCGCTTAGAGTTCTAAGCAGTGAGTGTAATGGGGGCTTAAGAAATGTGTAAAATAACACCCATATCTTTTTATAATTGATAATTGAAGAGTTATGCATGTTATGTTGTGTTTACAGTTTTGTGCACAATAACGAATCCAAAGGGGCACAGTAATGCAGTAGTTACCTGTGGCCAGTAGAGGGTGCCCTTTTCTTGGGAAAGCTGAGTTTAAATGAGAGGTTACACAGAAGATGCTTCCTGAGGATCTCATTCTGTGAGGACGGATGGAATATCAGCACATGAGAAATTCAGACATTAATTTCTTTGATTTGAGAAGAAGTTATTAAAGAAATTGTGTGACACAGCAACAGGGTGAGAGTTTGATTTACAATGAGAGGGCAAGTATTTAGTGTATTTAAAAGTGTATATCAAAACTGTTAAAAAATTACCTGTTCAAATCAGACAGGCTGTGCAATCCTGTATCTGTTTTTCTGTCCCTGACACTTCTTATATCTTCAAGTCATTCATCAAGAAAAACATGCTCCTTGTGCCAGAAATTTTAAGAGAATCTTCAAGTACGAGATTCTACCAGAACATGGAGAACAAAAGTGGGTGATGGGAAACTGTAAATAAAAATGCAATCCTAAAAGATACCTATCACTTTCCAACTGACAAACCAGATCGAAGTTTATGTGTTCACTTCACTGCATAACCTCACCAGGGAAGCTGGAGAAGAGTCTTTAATTTTCAAT